>NC_136483.1:168106009-168128509 GCF_053919585.1 Euprymna scolopes
CGTAATTCCCGAGTGCTGACGGTCATTTCAGAATGTCGTAAGGTCGAAGAAAACTCGGCATTTGAGGTTTCCATATAGTGGGTACAACTTAAAATAATAACCCAAATTTCTAGTTTGTTGGATGCTGGAAGAAGTGAGGGTGGAAATTAAAGTTTACACTTTTCCCCGTCAAAACAAAGTAAACAGCTTCGAAAAAACATTTAAATTCGAAATACCACATGTTTAAGTCAACAAACATTTCGTCAAACAGGTGTGAGTGTGCACGGTAAAGCAGAATATTTACGGATGATTACGCATCGTTGAACAAGTTTTAAGTTTGTAAATTAGGACGGCTCTTAAGTTCCTCGTTTCATCAGCTAGATTTGAGGCGTACGAGGTCACCGTAACAAGGTATTTTGCATTGAGAAACATTTTCCTATTAAAATTCATTATCGTGGAGTGAGCTGCCTATTTTCATACACACACACACACACACACACACACTCATACACACACTGACTATCTAGAGAGCGAACTTAAATACCCACTAGACAACATCTTTGGGTGTCTTTGGTCTCTCTGCATAAGGGATAACAGCTTCCTATCTCCGGAAGTGGTAATCTAGCCAAAATAGCGACCAACCAGAGTCAGCCATCAGGCCTTAAAAAAAAATTTAAAAAAAGAACCTGCCCCTATCTCAATCATTTGTAACAGAAAAATACGAATGCCTACTGGATATTCTCCTTCAATATTTAAGGTCACATTCTATAGGTTTCTGTCAAAACAATCTAACACGAGGATATTCGGACCTCCTGGGGTGTCTTCGGATTTTTTTTATACACAGAAGAGACGTTGCGAGCCTGCCTCTGCTTTATCGTTATTTTCATGGCAAGTGCTCATCTGAGCTCCAACTTACCCCCCCCTTCGCCAAACTTTCACGAAAAACACCCGCTAGCTGAAACCACTGTCAATAATTTCCCCACTCTTTATCTGTGCCTAAACCGAAATGTAGATTCCATTAACAAAGCTTCTTTTTTGGAACTGTACGCCTGTGGAACTCTCTTCCGTTTGTCTGTTTTTCAGCTGACTACAATTTGGTTGTCTTCAAGTCCAACGTAAACAAATTCTTGATAGACCGTCCCCTTAAATAATCCAATTTACCAAATTTCTACTGCTAACGATTACTACGAAATTATCCCATTGACTACTGTACATTCAATAACCCTTATCCTCGAGTGGCCTCCGGGCCTTGATAAGTGGTGACCTCTATTTTAAAAAAAAGTGTGTTTCTAAGAAACTCTGACATGAGAATACTTCCTATTTGAAGCAAACCTTGGCTAAATATATTTTTTTTAAAGTATCGTATGATGTCTCCTCAAGCCATATAGCACGCCCCTCTTGTTACAGACAAGGGTACCTCTCAATTAACAGAGTGCAGCTTTTAATAATTTTTTTAAAACTTAAACCAATAAAGAATTCATATAAAAATATGAATATAAACAAAAAATGCCTATTGGCAGGCCGACACACAAGATAAAAAACGAGCCCATCAATCCGTTTATAGACCAGGTGGGAAATGGTAAACAATGATTTAAACTTTCCTATCTCAAGAAGTGGTACTCCCGCTATGAGAGAGGACAACCAGGGTCAATCATTCCTTGATAAATAATGCACTATAGCAATAAAAAAAAAATACAAATGCCTACTGGAGAGAGATTCAATATCCTCGAGTGTCATCAGTCAGGGGGGGGAGGATTACCAAAGAATAATTTCCCATACAAGTAAACCCTGACTAAATACACAACGCCACATAATATTCGTGTCCCAAACAACATCCCCCTCGGTATGGCTACCAAACACTGAATGATACGAAGAATGGGGCAGTTTTTCCGATATTTTACTAAGATAGATACTCTACCAGAGTAGATGAATTCTTGTCGTGGGATCCAGTAAGACCAAAAGACCACTGGAAATAAATATTAGAAAACAATTAGCAGGAGGTGATGGTGGCTAAGTAGTTAACGACACAGACAAAAAACCCGGGTGTGCCATGTTCAAATGTAGTTCGTTCTACAGAATAAACTTTCGTCAAAAACCCATATCTTTTGTCTAACCTTATATAGAGGATGTAACAAAATAACACAGTTCATTTACTAATTGGAAAGTTCGTGTGCTTCTCATGTTTAATAATCATAACAATAAAGAAGTGAAAGAAAAGTTAATGGAATAATCGAATATTTGTGCATCGCATGTGTTAGTCGATAGATTTGAGCATAGAAAATCTTGGTAGGAAGCGTAGAAGCGCAGAAAAAAAACAGTGATTTAAATTCGACAGGATTCTCAAATGAGATAAATTAAAATTTCCTTAATTCGCGTGGTTTCAAAGAAATGCGTTCTTCTCGTCAGAGAAAAGATATTACCAAATGAATATTATAGCGAAGCCATGCATTTGATAGTACTAGAATTAATTGAATGCAAAAAAAACGATTTGATGCCAAAAGTTCATAAAATAGGAAAAAAATTAAAATTAAAATATGAATTAAAAGTCGATGATTAAAAAACAGACGAAAATATATGGAGAGGATCAATATATTCAAGACGAAATAATAACAAAAGACAATGTTCTATAAGCGAATCCAGAATTATACTGTTGACAAATAGATTCAAATTTAAATCCAAAATGTGTGTAATAATCCAAAATGTGTGTAATCAAGGATTGTAGAAAAATCCATTTGCAAGCAGTCGAGGAATAAAGATTATTTGAAGTTGTTGAAGTTTTTTCTTTTTCATTTATGGATAATTTAGTCGGCATCAAAACTCCCATGGTTGTTTTTATGGTTTTAAGTAATTACAAAAAACTTGATATCAAAAAATAACGCGGAATAAGGAAAGTTTAATATATCTCATCTGTGTATCCGGTCGAACAATAAATTCATGTAAAATATAATTTATAGTCTTAAATATGTTTATATATATATATATATATATATATATATATATATATATATATATAAACACATTATATAAGTATAGACGTGACTCATATATATATATATATATATATATATATATATATATATATATATATATATATATATATATATATATACGTAGTTCTTGTTGATTTTTTTAAACGATATTAAGTTTAACGTTTCCGCCTCGGAGATCCGGTGTTTTTCTTAGAAAGTCGCCCATTTTTTATTTGGACGTATTTATTTATTTATTATTTTTAAAAACAGTAATCTACGGACACGCGTGTTTCGGAACTGTACTCCTCTTCAGGGTAGCTTGAGTGTTGTTAGGACTTGAACCCCGAACCTTATGTATTTCAGTCCAGCGCCCTACCCCATTACGCTATGATGACATAGAAAATTTACTGTTTAGTTTTTTATCGTTTATTTGTTTACGGAGCTTTTGTTGTTGATTTTTTAAACAGTAAATTGTCTATGGCATAATAGCGTAATGGGTTAGGGTGGTGGAGTGAAATACATAAGGTCTGGGGTTCGAATCCTAACAACAGTCAAGCTACGCTGAAGAGGAGTAGGGCTCTGAAACATGCGTGTCTGTAGATTACTGTTTTTTTTTAAATAATATATATATATATATATATATATATATATATATATATATATATATAAACTAGTAGGCTGTCTAAATTTGACCGATCGTAAAATACGCTTAAATGTTATATTAAAATTAATGCAAGTTTCGTATTTATTATTGTAGAGTCAATTCTCTATTGATAATTTATTTTACTTTATATATAATAATGATTTAAAAAGTTAAAAATATATGACTTGGATGCTATAAGCAAGAATCGAAACCAAAATATTTAGCTGTTCAGCTTCATTCGTTATCCTCTGAGTCACGTCTATACTTATATAAAAGGTAAAAAATGAACGTTGTTTAACCTATAAATGTATATTTTTGCATGCGTATACAAGACTTTTAAATCGACTTACGTTCCAATTTTGTTTCAATTTTGACTCCGTACCGGTTAAAGACCAAATTGAATTTGTTCTAAAGGTTCAATTCCACTATGTACCAAGATTCAAGTCTGTAGAATAAACATTGACAGGATAGTTTGGTAGAGACCGTTCTTCAGACAGACCAAGTAACGAACCATTACGCTAAACGGCAGCTGCAATGAGGGTAGTGAAATAACGATGTTTTGACATCGTCCCAATACCTAAACTCGATCTAAAAAATAGTGGATACAAAAATATCGATATCAAATATAAGCAACAAAACACCAATAACTATAATAAAATTAAAAATAGAAGAAAAAGAACTATGATTTGGTATACGGCCCCATACAATCAAATGTTAAAAACGAAACTTGACAAGAAATTTCTAGATCTTATTGAAAAACACTTTCCCGCAACCAACCCCTTACACAAAATGTTCGATAAAAATACCTTAAAGTTATCATACAGCTGTTGCGAAAATTTAGAGATGATAATTAAAGCACATAATAACAAAATATTAAATAGAAACAATGTAACCAACAACAAAATAAACAATAAAAAAGTAGACACCATGACAAAAATAAAACTAACACTAGCAGAAATAATAATAATAATAATAAAAATAATAATAATAATAATAATAATAATAATAATAATAATAATAATAATAATTAGAATAATAATAATAATTAGAATTACAATTAGAATAATAATAATAATAATAATAATGATAATAATAATAATAATAATAATAATAATAATAAACCAACCCCGGACAAGAGCAACCATACTATAAATAACAATACTAATAACGAACAAGATAAATGCAACTGTAGACACCGCACGCTTTGCCCACTTCAAAATAAATGTCTAACTAAAAGCGTAGTTTACCAGGACACAATATTTGCGAAAGAAACACCGAATTTTATGTGAGTAAATTAAGTAATTATATATATATATATATATATATATATATATATATATATATATATATATATATATATATATATATATATATATGCGTGTATATATATATGTATATATATGCGTGTATATATATATGTATGTATATATATATATATATATATATATATATATATATAAGGAGGAAGTTTTAGTTACAAGCATTATGTGTAGTTGTAGGTATTTGCGATTGAAGGCTATGACAATGCAATATTGTAGAAAAAAACGCAGAAGTATACGAGAAAAGCTAAAGGAAGAATGACAATATTAAATGAGTTAAATGAGCCATTCTGATGAGTCGTAGACGACGAACCACGTGTCAGTGCATAATTATATTAAAAAAAAAAATAATAATATATATGTCGCTCCCTATGTGGGGATACCAAATTGATTAAAGGGAAAATTATTCCCAATTAGCATTTAGGTAAAAATGCACTTTCTTAAATAATTGAATTCATTCAAAACGTATCGCAAAATCAAAAACAAATAATATACATTATTTACAGGTGTTTGAACTGAGTCAAGTGTGAAATGGAGCCTGTTGAATGTCGAGCAGTGATCCGGTTTTTTGTATTTGAAAGGACGCACACCACAGGAGACTTTTGATGAAATGAAAGAAACTTATGGTGATAATGCCCATCATATGACCTTGTAAAACGCTGACATCGTGAAATCAAACATGGCCGGAAGTCTGTGGAAACAGCTCCTAGGCCTGGTCGCCCCCCCCCTCCACACACCTTCTGTCATTGATGAGGCATCTGTCCGTCAAGTTGAGGCTGCCATTTTGGAAGATCAGCGCATTACTATTCGCCAAATAGCTCAAGATGTCAAGATTAGTACAGGGTCTGTGAAAACTATCATTCATGATCATTTGCATATGCATAAGGTGTCTGCCAGATTGATTCCCAGGTAGTTCACACTATTCCAGAAGCAAGAACGAGTCGAGTGCTATAAGATGAATTTGGAGATGTGCCAAGAACATGAGTCAAAGTTTTTCAAAAGACTGATTACACAGGATGAAACCTGAGTCCATCACTATGATCCAGAGACCCAAGCCCAGTCAATGCAGTGGAAACACTTGGACTCACTACCTCCAAAGAAGGCAAGGGTGGAGCCCTCCGCTGGCAAGGTCATGCTCACAGTCTTCTCGGACCAGAATGGAGTAGTGATGACAGATTTCCTGGTAAAGGCTCCCACAATTACAGGAGTCTATTATGCTTCAGTTTTGAGGAAATTAAGGGAAGCTATCAAAATCAAGAGGCAGAGCAAGATCAGCAAAGGTACCCTCCACCTGCAGGACAACGCCCGGGTCTACAACTCGCATGTCGCCTGATCAGAAGCACGGACGTGTGGTTATGAAATCCTTCACCACACTCCCTACTCTCCTGATCTTGCACCCTCTGACTTTCACATCTTCCCAACAATGAAGTTGTTTTTGAAAGGAAAGCGTTTCCCAGATGATACAGCCTTGATTTCTGAAGTCACGTCATTATTAGAGGACCAACCTAGGGTGTTCTACAAAAACGGTCTCCAGAGCTGCATCAAACGATGGGAGAAATGCATGACTCTGGGTGGTTCATATGTAGAGAAAGACTAATAACTGTGCCAAGTTTTGTTGCTCTACTGCTATGGGAAGTGGGTCAGGGGCATTACTTATTGCACGCCCCTCGTACTAGTCTACCTATTGGCTTTTAAAAGGTAAGATGAAAAATGTTTAAAATAAAAATTGATTTTGAGATATGTTCTTTTATTGTCTTGAGAAAACATTTTTTAAGTGATAAGTAAGGCTGTGACAACATCATATTCTTTTCAATGTTTTCACTCTTGAATATATATCCGTTAACATCTTATATGTTTTTGTATAGACGGGTGTGGTTTTCGGTTTATTAAGTGTGTTTAACTGTCTCAGATATATACCCGTGAGTCAAAAGAATGAAAAAATATTCTGCTGTCACAGCCCTATTGATGAGTGAAAAAAGTAAAACTCAGGAAGGCTCCAGAGCACTACTGCAAACGCTAATTAAAATTAAGGAGGCTCTACTAAAAGCACTACTAAAACCAAGTGTCTACCTACCCTCTTCTTGAAAATAATTTTTTTTAAAGTAATGCCTGAAAAAATATCGTCAGAATCCACAGTGGCGGTTCTAAAAGCAGTAAATATGGTTATAAATAAGATTATTGTATATTTATATTTAAACCAGTTTTTATTTAGCTTAACAGGGTTAACTTACATTTATTTGTAAGGAAAACACGTTAAAATGATTTAAAACAAAAAATATTTTTGACCTTCTGTATGCTATCAATAGCAGCAGTGGCTTTTAATATCGGACATGAGACAGGGCGGCGATGAAATAGGTAGGCAGGCGAATTTTTTGAAACCGGAAGTCAAATACCGGATGGACAGTTTAAACGCCCAAGTAAACAAGCTGATCTAAGTTTAATATATATATATATATATATATATATATATATATATATATATATATATATATATATATATATATATATATAAAGCTGAACGTCTGTGTGTCTGGTCACGAATAGGCTCCTATATTGTTGACTAGTAGAGAAAACTGATCACATATAATGATAGAAGATGTATCGAGACACAGGAATGGGTATGTTTGATCTGCCATAATGATGATTCATTAAAATTGTGGGGTCTGCGTATGCGCTTGGTCCACAAAGTATGGAAATAAATTAAAAAATTTTTAAAAAAAACATTTACAAGTGTTTTTGATATAGATGTACATAAGAATACTTTGATAAGTATGTTTTAACTTAAATAGGGATGGTATAATAAAATTGTGGGGTCTGCGTTCGCGCCTGGTCTCCATAGAATGGAAATAGGCACAAACTTTAATAAAGACTTTTTATATCTATCTGCGTAAGTATACTTTGATAATTATGTTTCAGTTTGAAGGAATATGGTATAATAAAATTATGGAGTGTTCGTTCGCGCCTGATCTCCATAGAATGGAAATATGTCACAAAGTTTAACGAGGTTTTTTTTAAATAAAGATCCACAGAATATGTTGATAAGTGTTTCAGTGTGAACAGGTATGATATAATAAATTATGGGGATTATCTATTTTATTTTTACTTTCATAATATTTTGCTTTGGTTTTGATACCCCCAAATTCGAAGCTATCTCTTTACAACCCTTCCTTTTCATAACCTATCATGCTTTCATAAATAAGAGTCCATTTTCTGTAGGCTGTTTTTGAACCCAGTCAACGACGGGTAATTTTGCTAGTATATATATATATATATATATATATATATATATATATATATATATATATATAAAGAGAGAGAGAGACAGAGAGAGAGAGAGAAGGGGGCAGCAAACTGAATGCTTCTCGACTATAAGAATGTAAGAATGAGTCAGATAAAGTAATTCTTTCATTTTGTATATGCACGGAATTATTTGCATATTCTGTAAATGAGACAAAAGTTAGGAAGGCAACACATTCAGTGTGTATGACCTCTCTCTCTCTCTCTCTCTCTCTCTCTCTCGCTCTCTCTCTCCTTCTCTTACTCTTTTTGTCTCTCTCTCTCTTACTATTCCTCTCTCTCTCTCTCTCTGTCTCTTTCTCTTTTTCTCTCTATTTATATTTTTCCAAAGGAGTTGCCTCGTGTCAAGGCACGAACGCCATTCGAAAATTACGGTTCTTGAGTGGACGGTGGTCACTAAGACAACAGCGTAATGATTGTCAGTGGAGAAAATTGAGTAGAATGAGATTATTTCAAGAGAAGATTCAACAAAGAATTTGTTTGCATTGGATTTAAAGACAACCATGTGTTAGTCAGCTGGAAAGCAGGTTTGCAGTACAGAATTCCACGGACGAGTAGTTATTCGGAATAAGTTTTGTTCGTAGAATTTTCGTTTAGATTTAGGCACTGATAGAGTGTGGAGGAAATCGTTGTATAAAGCTAGTCGAATGGCTTTTCTGAAAGTTTGGCAGAAGAGGGACCATAAATTGAAGCTCCGAGGAACACTTGCAATGAAAATTACGATAGAGTAGCGACAGACTCGCAACTTTTCTTCTGTGGGAATGGGGTTGCAGAAAGGAGAAAAGAGCATCCATCAAAGCTAGGTTTTGAAGTCTGTCAAGGCAAGATATGATGTAACGAGCAGTTCCTGTCCAGATGTGGGGACACTACTCCATTGTAGGACGTATCTGGCTCTTATACAGGTAGTGAATTGCGTTAGGAGTGAGATACCTAGAATGACGCAACGATTTTTCCAGCATATTTAGCAATAGATGTGATTCAAGTTTCCATTAAAGTTCAAGAGTGAAGATGAGACCCGAACGCTCGTCAGAGGTCATTCATATAAATTGGGACCAAGTGGGGATCAGTACGTTTATAGTGAAAAATAGAAGCTTGATTTTTGGATGCGTTAAAATTAATCAGCCATCTTGTGCCTTACTGCATCACGTGCACAAGTTTGGCGAAGAAAAACTCAGAAAAATCTTATTCGTTGTTGGTCTTTGAAGTGTTACCATAGATGTAGTGTTGTCTGGGTATATGTCGACAAATGAACTTAGAATGTGGTTTGAGAGATCATTAATGAAAAATAGAAGGAGATTTAGGCCCAGGGCGGACCTTTGCCAGTATTGATACTTTGAGCTTCGGACTTCTATCCATCGGCGATAACTTATGTATATCGGATACAAAAGATTCAACGGTTGTGAAGAGATTTGCAGATATTCTATAAGTGAAAATCGTTATGCCAAGCCCATATAAAAACCTTTAAATAATTAAATAATTGTTGTAGAGACGCCCACTAATTAGCATACGTGGGTGAACAAGATATAGATAAAGGTATCAAGTCAGTAAGACCGGGGAGCTGTGTTCGAACGCCGGATAGGCAAGACGCATGTGCCGGTTGCTCCATGAAAGACTTTAACACGCCCTCTGCCGGACAATCTTCCAACTGCAGTACAACTGCACCTTTGTAAATATGTATTATCTTTTCGTCTTAATATATTTGTTTTACCTTTACTTTCTGCGTTCGTGTTGTTATTGATACAGACACAACAATAATTAATTAATATCCTTCTAAAGTTGAGTTTTTTTTATATGAAAAGTCAATTTTTCTACTCATAAGCTCTTAAAACGAACTTCTTAATATACTCAGTCATGAATATGCGAACAACTAAAAGAAGGTTAACTAATTTGCATATTCATTTTAAAAACAAGCGTAAATTAATTAATACTGGAGAGCCGTATGTTTTAGTTTCTATTCTAACTGTTAGCACCGAAGTCATTTTTTTTTAACTTTCGAAATTATTACGATATATTGGGTACAATATAATATTGAGTAGAAATTGGTTTTAATAATAAATACGAAATCTGCATAAATTAAAATACCATATTCATACATATTTTACTATTGGACAACGCCAGGAAGGGCTCTACTTTATATTAGGTACAATATAATAATCAATACACTTTTGGCTCTATGATAATAAATATGTAATCTTCAAGTATTAAAATATATAATTAAGGTTGTGCTAGTTATTAGCTGTTATAAAAGTATAAAATGTTGTGCTAGTTTGTTAGCTGTTATAAAAGTAACCTGTTTATGCTCGAAACATCTCTACCAAACTCCTCTCTGAATATTTGTTCTACATACTTGAAAAGTGATATAAAGGGTATTTGAACCCTGGGAATACTTCGATTGTGTTTTAGTCTGTAAAATAAATAAAATAAAAAAAAAGTTCGATGTGGCAGGATTAAATTTACTACCTTCCGAGCTTGCATACATATACATTTTTAGCATAAAGTCGATTAATTTTTAACCATTTTTTTATCCGTCTGGCGAGAGCCTAGACGGTAACGAAGAGGGCTGATGAGCAAATTATGACTATGGTTAGATCGCTGAATGTTTTGGTTTCGATTCTTGCTGATGACACCAAAGTCATTTTTTTAACTAAATAATTGTTAGGCATAAAATCTTAGGCATAAAAATACATAAAGTATTTGCTCTATAATAATAAATACGAAATTTGCATGAATTAAAATATATTTTAGCGTATTTTTCGACTGGGCAATGACTGGTGTACTGCTTATATATATATATATATATATATATATATATATATATATATATATATATGTATGTTTATTTACGATTATTTTATTTGTATTTTTCATTGCAAGTTTCAAACAAAAACAAAACAAATATGTTTACTAATTTAACTATTTAAAGTTATATTATCTTTAATTGATAGTTTAAAGACGTTAAAATTACTCGTGTATATATATATATATATATATATATATATATATATATATATATATATATATATATATATATATATAACTCAAGTTCGTTTGCCCAGTCGTTGAAATCGTGTTGATAAAACGAAATTATTAAACACATAACATCTCACTTTTTTATAAATGAAACATAACAAAAAATCGTACAACATGTAATTGTTACCAAAGGCAAAAGCAGTTACTTTTTTATGTATCTGCGTTAGTTGTTTAGATGTAAACTATTTTTAAAGTTGTTTTCTTTATTTCATTAGATCCCATAATTGACAAATGTTTATTAATGCTTTGGACATTATGTAAACAATAGGGGTTTTAACCTGTTAAAAATGGTAAAAGGTTATAGCCGTTGACTTTATTAATGCTTTGAACATTATGTAAACAATTAAAAATGTAATGTTTATGCAAACAATTAAAAATGTAATGCTTTGAATATTATGTAAACAATTAAAAATGGGAAAAGGTTATAGCCGTTGACTTTATTAATGCTTTGAACATTATGTAAACAATAGGCTTTTTAACCTGTTAAAAATGGGAAAAAGTTATAGCCGTTGACTTTTGGTAAGTGCTTTATAAATAAATCATTGGTAAGTGCTTTATGCCATACTGGCTTTCGTTAAGGTTTTTACTTATCTGTTTACAAAGCCATTCGTATATTTTTAGCGCGCGCTAGCGCGTACAACAATGATCACCGCCTTTAACATTAGGAATTACATTGCTTAATATCCGGAAAACTACTTATTTATGCAATTTTTAAATGCGATATTCGTTTTCAGCATATCCGAAATGTTTTAATGGTCGTCGTTTAGGAGGAAAACGTTAACGCGAAGATCAAGTAAAAATTTACCGAAGTTTTATTCAAGCAGTCATTATTTGAATTTTTATAACAAAAGTATAACCTTATAATAAAAACTATGTTTATAAACTGGTTTTTAGTCAAACATCAGAGTGTGGCACTATATCTCAGTGTCACTGTTTCTAACACTCTCTACAACATGGGAGAGTAGTGATTTGTCCATGAGCGTAGAGATACAAAGAAATGCATTCCCAGAATTCCCTTTCTTGATCGCGCTCTTTCTGCTAATTCTTCTAATAAGTGCGTAAATGTGGAGTATTTCGGGACTTCCAATACATGAGAAACCAACATACAACTGGCCATGAGAAAAGCAAGCTGTCTGAAGATTGTATCGAACAACTTGCGCTTTATAAACATGGCAAAACTAATTTTTATTAGGAATTGTAAACGTTTAAACTAAAATGGTATGTTAGAAAGAATAAGGAGAATCCGAAATTTAACACAGTTTCACCTTTAAAATTTCCGGTAATAGTAGACCCCCGAGATACAGCATTAAAAATTAGTAACAAAATATAGTACAATATATAATGCACATGTATATGTATTTATTTGCTTCCCCACGAAAGCAAATTGACACAAGGTCGTTTTTGATGTGGGGTTATCTGAAAAAAACATAGCCTAGGGCCACCGTATCCAGGGGTCTACTGAATTATAATGACTTCCAGAACCTTAGTTCAATATCAGGTTATAATATGGTATTTCGGGCGATTGTAGTGAATTCTACAGGAAAATCGACTGTTTGATCTTCACTAATAATCAATGGATTGATAACTCTTGCAACTGATTATAATTGATCATATCAATAGCATAATTTATAGGGACCAATATTGCGCTTTCACGAAGCCATCCAACATTGCGGAAACTTTTAGCAATATCTGGGAAAACCAATTGAATTTACCGGTTGGCCACATGGTAATTTGTGCAATTGAAGATCTCTATTCAATGTTATTGAACCAGTCCCAATAAAAAAAAAAGGTGATTTGAAAAAAATGCTGCCGAGTGATCATCAAATAAATGTGTCCTCATAATATTTTTCAAACTAGCAATCTAGCAATCAAAACATAGTTACCACGCAGTATTGCAGAAGTGCCAGATTTCCAGATCACATTTTAAATCGAAAGAAAGAATTCGGAACCGAATAAAACGTTCGGTTTTTAATGACACTAGCATTTTGTTTGATAGATAGCCACTGTTTGCTGACTATAACGTTTTGTTAGATCTATCTCTCTTTTTTGCCATTCTAACGGTAACTTATAGCAATACCATAATTAAATATTAATAATGTAAAGTTCTGGTGTAGAATGATTTCAGAATACGATGTAAAAAGAATAGAATTATACTTACAATATTGCAATGACTTGACAACTGCCGCTTGGCACTTCTACCGACGCAGGTTGAATGAATATAAACTTTATAAAATTGATTTTTTTTTGAGCCAATTCAAATTTTATTGAATTTCGTGTCAAATTTTCATTGGTTGATTTAAGTCTCGTGGTGTTTTTTTTTGGGGGGGGGGGTTGTAAATGTCGACTCTTATAGGTTTTCGAATATGCTTACAACGAATATCACAGTTATATTTGAGGCTGATACGTCATTTACTAGATATGAAAAAATAATACACAACGTAAAAGCTAATATAATTCCTGACAGCCATTTTGTTTTCACAACCGAGTAGTTAGTAAGACGCATGCGTGTAACTGATGCAAACGAAATAGCAAATATATTTTCACCCCAATATAGAAAAAAAAATGGGGTGTTTATTCCGAAAGCTGTTCTTAACATAGGGAGGTTGGCGTTTTTATTCCAAAAGCCGGTCTCAACAGAGGGAGGTTGAGGGAGTTTATTCTAATAGCCGTTCTTAGCAGGGGGAGGTTGGAGGTGTTTAATCGGAATGCCATTACGCATGCGCATTACTAATTCCTCGGTTATGAAAAAATAGCTTCCAGGGATTACATTCACCTTTACATTAGATAACCAATGTTTTCATATCTGATAAACTAGTTATCAACCCCAAATTTTACTACAATATTCGTTGTCAACATACCCAACAACCTATAAAAATCGATATTTCAAATGTGATTAGTGAGTTGTAGTTAATGTCAAAAATATATCGAAAAGTTTGTATTATTTAAAAAAGTGTCATTGAAATTAATATTTGTTTTCTCAGAATTTAATGATTATTTTTATTTTATTAATTACGAATTTTTCTATTTTGTATTAAAATAAACCTCTATTTTGTGTTGCCATAATTTTTTTTTTTTTAATATTTGAATTCAATAAATGTGTGACGAAACCTTTCTAAAAAAAGAAAAAAAGAAACACAACACACGGAGTCGAAAACTTTAGAATTTTGGTTGAAATTAATATTTATTTATCTAATCGATGAATGGATAAAAAAAGAAAAGATATATAGGTATGTCTTCGACTTATTTCTTTAGAAAATAGAAAGGGAGAAATTATTCATAGGAAAAGTGAGAAGTTATTCAAAGAAAAAGGAAAATCTATTTAGAGAAATGATAATTATCTAAATGGAAAAGAAATTATAATTTAATTTAAAGAAAAATAAAATTATTAAAGTTAGGCTAGACCATAAATATTTTTTATTTCAGAATCTCGAACAATATTTACGTATGACTTGGGAAAATAAACAAAAAAAGAAAAGAAACGTGGCAACCTGACATAAACCCAAGTAAGCTTTTCTATCAAAACTGTACTTAGAATTTGTCCTCTGTCGTAAAAGAGTCATAGTAAAGTATGTATTGTTTTTGTTAACAAGGTATTTCGAATTGTCAAAAATATGTATTGTCTCAAAAGACAATAAAAAAAATCAAATAAAAATAATAAAATAAAAAATAATAAAAATAATAAAAAAATAATTTAAAAACTAATAAAAAATAATAATAAATAATAATAAAAAATAATAAAAATAATAAAAAAAATAAATATTAAAAACAGAAATAATAATAAATAATAAAAAAAAAATTTTTAAATAATAAAAAAAATAATAGAATAAAAAAATAAATGAATAAATAATAAAATAAAAAATATGTATTGTCTCAAAAGACAATAAAAAAATCAAATAAAAATAATAAAATAAAAAATAATAAAAAATAATAATAAATAATTTAAAAAATGATAAAAAATAATAAAGATAATAATAAATAATAATAAAAAAAATAATAAAAATAATTAAAAAAGTATTATTTATGTTTTTAATATTTATTAAACACATAAATAATAATAAATAATAAAAAAATGATAAATAATAAAAAAAAATAATAGAATAAAAATAAATGAATAAATAATAAAATAAAAAATATATATTAAATTAAAAATAAAGGGGAACGAGAGATGCACTGTAAATCGAAGCTCGTTTTATAAGGTTTCTATAATTGTGTTGGTATATTCATTTTTCCGTTGTGTCTATTATAAAGCATCGTATCTTCAGCAAATATACCCCTCTCGGACACAATTTTATCAGGGAGCCGTTCATGAAAATCAACCGCATTGATATCATGTTGTTTGGATGTCTTTCCATCGAGAAAAACTTCATTTTTCTCCATTTCTCAGTAGTCAATCGATCTTTATATGGTCCTACTGCTTCTCAGAATGCGTTCCTTATATGTAATGTCGTCATTAATAGTAAATTATACAGATTTATGTAGAAAGCACCGTGGAATTTCAACGGGGTCTCGCTAGTTTAACAATGCTTCCACATAATGAGTATAGTGCGGAGGAAGCCTGTAAAAATATTTTGATTCCGCTTGCCGTAAAATACGTTTAAGTATATTTAAAGTCATGCAAATATTCGCATTCATTAATACAAATACATGATGGCAAAGTAGAAAATTAAAATGAATTAGTGCCATCAGCTAGACTCGAATTTTCCTCTCCTTTTATCTCTTACTTTACCTCTACATCCTGCTCTAACAAAGTATGCCAACCTGTTCCACAAATCTCAAAACCTCAACATGAAATATCTCCAGAACAAAAAATCAAATAAACCTAGAACCCCATCCTCCAACGTAGACCCCTGCTGCCATGTATCCTACTCGAACATCAGGGGTCTACGTTCCAACCTTCCAGAGGTTGAAACCCAATTACAGAAGACGAAACCGGACATATTCTTTCTAAGCGAAACTGGAATAGGGCCGACCACTTCCCTAGATGAGTTCATAATTAACGGATACTCCAACTTAACATCTAAATCTGACCTCAAAGATCGCCATGGGCATGGAATATGTGCCTACATTAAAGATAGCTTCCAGTGTGGCAAGGAATCTCCAGAGAAGACCCTAATTTACCTTATATGTGCTTCCGGGTTGCACTTGCTTACACCACTGCATTTTTATTTGTCCTCTATCGCCCCCACAACAGCAGAGTTACTATCTTTAAGAGTATATCTGAGAAAATAGACCACATCTTGTCTGCACATCCCTAACATTCACATATGTAGTGACTTCAATGTCCATAACGTGGAATGGCTGAGCCATTCAAATAAGACAGATTATGAGGGGAGGTTCTGTCATGATTTTTCCATTGCCTATGACCTCACTCAGATTGTTCGCGAGCCCACTCGTGTGCCCGATTCTACGAGTCAGTATGCAAGCCTTCTAGACCTTTTTCTCTCAACTTCCCCTGAGCTATGTTCATGCTCCGTTCTATCTCCTCTAGGGTTCTCCGACCACTCTGTTGTATCAGTTAAGATTCCAAGATTCCAACAAAAACCTAATAGCCAGCCATGGTTCTCCCCAGAATGTGCTGCTGCCATCGCGTACAGAAATCACTTTTTCTATAGCTACCAACGTAATAAATGCACCAAGATTAAAGCTGCTTTAAGGAACGCCAGCAACCACTGTAAAAGAGTAATAAAAATGCAAGTGAGCTATATGCTCAGTCCGTTAAATCCATAGTAGCTGATCAGCGGCTTGGTTCCCACCAGTTTTGGCAAATAACAAATAGGATCCTAAACAGAAGTGTGCATTCTTTCCCAACCATTATCAATGGACGAGAGGTCATCTCGTCAACATCAGACAAGGCCAAACTATTTGCCAAGAACTTTGCAGCAAATTCTACCCTATGCGACGAAGGCCATCAACTCCCCGTATTTCCTCCTATAACAGACAACACGCTATGCAACATACAAATATCTGTGCGTGAGGTCGACAAGCTAATCAAGAATCTTAATTCCAGTAAAGCAACTGGCCCTGATGGCATTCCAATTATAGTGTTAAAAAAGCTTCAACCAGAACTTGCTCCCATACTTACGAAACTATTTAAGCGTTGCCTTAAGGAGAAGTGCTTCCCAACACCCTGGGAAACCTCATCAGTATGCCCTGTATTTAAGAATTCAGGTGATAAGTCATCCCCCTCTCAGTACAGACCAATAAGTCCCCTGTGTATCATGAGTAAGTTGCTGGAATCACTATTAAATAGAGAAGTAGTCAACCACCTCAGCAGAAATAACCTTCTTAATGACACGCAATATGGTTTCCGTTCTGCAAGATCTACCGCAAATGTGCTAACGGGTATATCTCATAGGATTAGTGAATCTCTTGACAAAGGCTTTCTTTCTAGGGCAATTGCTCTTGACATATCAAAAGCCTTCGACAGGATATGGCATAAAGGCCTACTTCAAAAGATTTCCAGCTACGGTATAACTGGAAATGTTTTCTCAATCATTAAATCATTTCTTTCTGATAGGCTCATAAAAGTAGTGGTTGATGGACAAAAATCAGAGGCCCGCAGTATTAATGTTCGAGTCACTCAGGGTTCCATCCTGGGCCCAACTCTCTTTCTGATCTACATCAATGATCTCCCTAAACACATACTTAAATCATTCGTTGACATCTATGCTGATGACACGACTATCTACGGCAACACATCAAAGGCTGTAAATGACAAAGTTCTCTCCGATTCTCTCTCCTCTGATCTAGAGAGCGTGGTACAGTGGGGGAAAAGGTGGCTGGTTACCTTTAATGCATCCAAAACCAAGCTTCTATCTTTACATCATCAATGCTCTGATCCCATCTGGCATCAATTGAAATGGATGGATTTCGTCTAGGGGAGGCCTCATGTTTAGACAAGCTTCTGGGCTTGACATTTACTCCTGATCTGAAATGGAACACCTACATCAAGTCTGTTGCCAAGGTGGCTGGAAAAATGGTGGGATCCTTCTATCGCTCCAGAAGATATCTCAGTGCTGATGCAATTCTCTATCTATATAAAAGCTAAGTACGTCCAAGGATGGAGTACTGCTGCCAAATCTGGGCAGGAGCTGCTAAAAACAGCCTATCCTGCCTTGACAGAGTACAAAATAGACATCGTGGCTTAGTGGGGACTGCCCTTTTCTCTTCCCTGCAACCTTTCTCCCACAGAAGAGACATTGCGAGACTATCTTTGTTTTATCATTATTACTATGGCAGGTGCTCGTCTGCGCTCCAATCTCTGGTCCACCCTCGCCAGTCTTTCACGATAAACACCCGTCTAGCTGAAACCACTGTCAAAAGTTTTCCCCACTCTTTATCTGTGTCTAAATCAAAACGTAGATTCCATGAACGAAGTTTCTTTCTTAGAACTGCACGCCTGTGGAACTCTCCACCGCTTGCCTGTTTCCCTCCTGACTTCAACATGAATGTCTTCAAGTCCAACATAAACAAATTCCTGATGAACCGCCCCCCTAAGTAATGACACTTTATCAAATCTCCAATACTAATGAATACTGCAACACTATCCCATTGATTACTGTACACAAAATAACCCTTATTCTTGAGTGGCTTCTGGGCCTTGATAATTGGTGACCTTCATGTAAAAAAAAAAAGAAAGAAAATTCAGTTTTCCAGCCGGGTTCTCCACCGAGGTTGTTAACGAGAGAAACATAATAAAGTCGAACTATTAACACACTTGCAGAAATGCATTTTATGTGAGCATGCGCAGAAAAAAGTAAAAACATGTCGGCTAGTTGAAATGAACATTTCGTATTTCAATTTGCGGATATATGACGGTACGCGTTATTTATCAACCCAAGAAAAATATTTTACTCGTTATAAACCATCCTTGGTGTATAATACTGTTTCCTGTTAATTTCAGTGTTATGCGACCAGTAGTTTAAGAGCTCACCTGTTAAATATTTGCACACACATGCATCTACGGTTATATATATATATATATATATATATATATATATATATATATATATATATATATATATATATATATATATATATATATAAGGGGAGAGAGAGAGAGAGAGAGAGATGTTGTTTGTTTTTGTTTTTGCGATACGTTTAGAATGAATTCAATTAAACAAGTACATTTTTTACCTAAATGGAGGTTGGGAATAATTTTCCCTTTAACCAATTTGCAACCACCATATGGGGAGCGGCATATATATTATTTTTTAAAATATAATTATCCACTGACACGTGTTTCGTCGTCTACGACTCATCAGAGTGGCTGAATCTACTCGCGATATATCCAAACAGTCGTGCGAGATGGATGAGCAGTAATGGGTTAGGCTCCTTACTTTGGGGTCCCGATTTCGAATCTCGCTAGATTCATCCACTCTGATGAGTCGTAGACGACCAAACACGTGTCAGCGGATAATTATATTTTAAAAACAATATATATATATATATATATATATATATATATATATATATATATATATATATATATATATATATATATATATATATATATGCATGCTATTATTCTTCAATGCTATGAACGTAAAAAAAAATCACAAAGAAAAATGAGATCTTTACACAATTCGAAGCCGTATCTTCAAAGAGCGAGACGATCTTTTTTCTTGCGTGATTTTGTCTGAAACAGTTCGGCTTTTGTTAGTCAAGTTGAAAAAAATAAAACGTCGTTGGCTAAAAACGTTACTCTTTTGTCGGCACAGGTTCAAAACATGGATATCATTTTTGTTGTTGTTGTTGTTGTAGTTGTTAAATTTCTATGTCGCTGTTTTCCTCGAATACTTAACCGTTTTATTCAATAACGTCGTTGCCGCCGCCGCAATCTCGAACGTCAACCAAAAGATTTCACGAAATGTATTTCTTTCTTGAGTTAATTACAGGTCAACGGTAACATCGCGATTGAAATATATCGAGGAGACTCGGTTTAATGTTATTAATATATAAGACTGTTATTCACCCAGAAATACGTTTTATCCCTCTATAAAACTTGAATCGTAACCCGTTGGACGAGTGTTAAGAGTAGGCATAGGTTCAAATTATTTTCATAGCAAGTGTTCGACTGAGCTCCAATCGATGGTCCCCCTCGCCAATCTTTCACAAAAACTATTAGTCTAGCAAAAATCACTATCAAAGAATTCCTCCACCCTCTATCAGTGCCTAAACCTAAACATGGATTCCATGAACAGAACTTCTTTCCTAAAACTGCCTACCAGTGGAACCCTGTTCCACTGGTCTGCTTTCCAGCTGATTACAATATTATCGTCTTAAAGTCCAACGTAAGCAAGTTCTTATTTAACCGTCCTCGTGAATGATTCTAATTGTGCCAAATTTCCAATACAAACGATTACTACAGTACTGTCCCAATGAATACTGTACACACATTAACCCTTATCCTCAAGTGGCCTCCGGGCCTTGATATATGGTGACCTCTTTGTTAAAAAAAGAAAAGAAAAAGCTCTTTACGCGTTTAATTATGTTTCGCGCCTTTCTCCACCTTTTGAAGTGTTCTAAGTTTACATTATCTGATTCCTGACTTAAATGCACTAATCATTGATGTTATTGCTTTTAACTTTTCCTTTTACAAAACTCAATCATGTTCTGCAAAGTCAAAAACAAAATAACAATTTCCCTCTATACATACGCAAAAACAAACTAACCAAGCAACATGGATAAATATATAACAATACTATTGCAAGGTCAAAAACATGCCAAGGATCAGTGTTAGATAGAATAGATTCTGAACCAAAAAACAGCAATTCTCATCTCTTTGTCAGAAGCATCTCTCATGGAATGTGAGCACTAAAGGTCAAAATAAAGGGGAGCGAGAGATGCACTGTAAATTGAAGCTCGTTTTATAAGGTTTCTATAATTGTGTTGGTATATTTATTTTTCCGTTATGTCTATTATAAAGCATCATATCTTCAGCAAATATACCCATCTCGGACACAATTTTATCAGGGAGCCGTTCATGAAAATCAACCGCATTGATATCATGTTGTTTGGATGTCTTTCCATCGAGAAAAACTTCATTTTTCTCCATTTCTCAATAGTCAATCGATCTTTATATGGTCCTACTGCTTCTCAGAATGCGTTCCTTATTTGTAATGTCGTCATTAATAGTAAATTATACAGATTTATGTAGAAAGCACCGTGGAATTTCAACGGGGTCTCGCTAGTTTAACAATGCTTCCACATAATGAGTATAGTGCGGATGAATGAGACCCTAGCAAATGGGTTACACCAGAGAAAATTAGCATATAAACGGTTGGGTATATAAACACTTTTTGTCGAGTCTATTGTTAATACACATTACACAGCCCAACTTAAATTTCCCAAGGAAAATCAAAGGCTTTCCAGTCAGACGTGGGTGGGAAGGGCCTTAAACTGCGATCATTAAGTATTTTTGTGATGAGAATGGGGGCAAAATAATGGGATCCCATTGTGATAGGCCCTCGGGGTCTCACATTTGTTGCGGTGTACAATACAAGCTTCAATCTTATTTACATCCCAGTGCGCGGTAATCGTTCAGCCAAGTAACTTATTATATTTTACTAGCAGTGAGACCCGACGTTTCCCGGGATATAATAATGATCAGCGAATCTTTCACTCAACCATATTTTTATTGCCATCGAAATCGATGAAATAGCACGTTTTTAAATAAAATCGATGGATTGCCTGCTCTAGTTGGAGACCCATCGCGCCGCAACGGCAGTAAGCTTCACATGTCTCTCCGCAGTGACTTAATCTACGATACATTGTACTCTACATTGCACTGTAGAGAACCTACTGTTTATTTTATAAAATTATTTTTTATATATACTAGCTTGAATTAATGTTTAAAATGCAAAAGTCAAGTATCATGCTTCAGTTGTGCTCTATACAGAAACATAAATTTAGAACGCACCCTGTCATATCAAAGAACCTACTGAGATTTTATATGTACGGCCTTTCGACTTGTGTCGTCATAAAACTTCTCAAATCCACTTGTGATGTTAGGCTGTGTAGGCTTTCGTCCAAATCGCTTGTTCCTTTTTTAGTCGGTATTTCAATTATACATTATCGATACTTATCAAAAACATTCCGATACAAAACCTACCTAAGAACACTGCCAGGCACATAAATTACCTTTGTATTAAAGTTCATAAATCGCTTCAGCCGTTTTCAAGTCCATAGGAAATGAACTCACACAGACAGACAAACGCGCAGATAAAGTTCCTTTTATATAATAGTAGAGATATTAAAATTT
>NC_136483.1:168133509-168171009 GCF_053919585.1 Euprymna scolopes
ATGCCCTTATGGCGTTAAGCTGGAGAAGTTGTTAACTTTTGTCAAAATCGCTTTCATTGGATTTCTTCGATTAACACTTATCGATTATTGATATTTATTGAAGACACTCCAATAGAAGACTGTCAAATACATAAAGCATATTTGTGCGAAATTCAATAAAAATTGGCCCAGCTATGTCGGAGTCCATAGGAAACGAACTCACATACATACATACACACACACAGACACACAGGCCAGGTTTCTTTTATATATTAGCAGATTATTATTTTCTTTGTATTTAAGTTAAAACATAAAACATTTTTTTTTCATTTGACCCAACATGGAGGAGAAAAAAGCTATGATAAACCCGGCGTTAAGATAAAGAGATGAGAGATAGGGATTCAGCTATATACCGAAGCGGTACTGGTGCCGACGACCTGAGATACCTCGTTTCGGTAGGAAACGTGCGAACGAATTTCCACGGGCACACAATTTTTTTTTTCTTTCTCTCTCGAAGGCACAAAATCTCCCTGTGAGAGTAAGGAAGGAAAGTTGAAAAAAAAAAGAAAAAGAAAACGAACGGAAGAAAAGTACACCGTTCATAATTGTGTAAAGAGACTCTAAGAGCATAGCCAGACCGCGGACTTTAGTCAACTGACTATACAGTCTGGACAGCTCGTTAGCCATCCGCCAGTTGCAGAAGGAAACAGGTGCAGCAGACCGGGTAAGTCTTTGTTTTGCTGGTTCCCTCTTTTTATATACTTTGCTCGGTTTCAACGGCTGTCTGTGTTTTGAGTTGGGTGCTGTTCAATCTTGTAGGGGGTGAGGAGTAGCCCTGTTGAAAAAAAATATAGATAATAAGACAATGCATTCTCAGGGAGGATTCGGGGCGGGTCAATCGATGGGGGAGGGGTCAGAGCAGACTGTTGAGCTGCAGATGACCATGGAGCGGCCACTGTGGGGAATTAGCATACCCGCATAGTGGGGAGACCCAAGGGGAGTCAAGGAGTGGTTGGCGATAATAGAGAAAAAAAGATTAGTGTATGGGTTGACAGAAAGGGTAATGGTTCTGCTAGCCTGCGACGGTGCAACCGGGGTTGCCTCGGAATATATATGCAAATGCTTGGAAAGTAACCCAAGCATAACCTGGTCTGATTTTCGCGATCAGGTGAAGAGGAAATTCGCCGGCAAAAAGACCACGGTGCAGGCGGTGCGCGAGTTGTTTCGAATAGAGATGGCCAACGGGGAGGGCGTGGATGGACTGGTCGACCGCATTCAGGAACTGGCAGTCCTGGCATATCCAGTGTGCAAACACCGCGAGATGCCCACAACCCAAGCAATGCTAGTTGACATGATGGTGGATGCATTGCGGGACGAAGCGACCAAGATGGAGGTGCTAAAGAGTTGCCCAGACACTCTAGAAGAGGCGCGCAGGGTGGCGAAAAACTATGCCTGGTTGCAAGCACGGATAAGGGAGGGAAGGTCCCGAGGTGGAAGTGAAAAGGCGGAAGGCAGAGAGTGTCCAGAGACCAGGTCAAGGGCCAGAGTCATGGGGTATTGGGGAATAAAAACAGAACCCAGAGAAGGGACAGGGGATCTCCGATATAGGTACTATGATCGCACCCAAGGCAGGAACAGAGCTATATGCTGGACCTGTAAGGGTGAGGGACATTAGTCAAGTGTGTGCCCCACTGTCGACGAGAGGACACCCCGACAGAATGAGAGAGTCAGAGTGGGCATCGTAAAGACTGAACTGAACGCGTGTCAGAGAAGAGGCAAAATTGACCGCTTCTCCTACAGCCACCAGTCCCACAGGTGTTGGCGGTGTGGAGACCTGAGACATATTAGGAGGGACTGTCCTGACCGAAGGAAAAGCCACTCGAGGGCGAAAGATCCTCTGGAGAGAAGGAATCAGAACCAAACCCCACCCCCTCGGTGAATCTGTAGAGAAAGAGAGGTAGGGCAGACAGGTAGGGTTGGAAAGAAACCACTGTCACAAGTTGCGATGCTCACGGGAGCGGGGTACCAGGAGAGAACCCTGAAACAGAGCCCAGGTGTTCCCTCCGCTCACAAAAAAGGGAGAACTCACCTGTAATGTGACGATAGGAGCCACGCAGGTGAAGGCTCTGGTTGACACCGGAGCGATAATATCCCTAATAGACGCGGACGTCTATCGGACTGTAGCAGGGAGGAGAAGGTTGTACCCGTCGGATGTGGAGCTCAGTCAGGCCGACGGTAGCTGGATGTCGGTGGCAGGGAAGGTATGGCTACCCGTACGAGCGGCCGGAAAGAAAGAGAATTTCCCCCTGTATGTGGTATCCGGGCTATGCAACAAAATGATTCTGGGAGAGGATTGGCTCCGAGTGAGGGGAGCCACTCTGAGTTTTAATCCAGACACGCTAACGGTGAGAGGGGTGAAGATACTACTAGGTGACACAAGGTCTGTCTCTCTCCCTATGGGAGCTGACAGCAACAGGAAGCTTTCCCCAAGAACGGTCGGGTCCTGTTGGGCAAGGTGGATAGCACCAAGGAACAGGGAGGAAAATTGTCCCAAGTCAAACGGGTAGCGACGTATAAGGTTAATAAGGAGGGAGTCACTCCTACAGATCCAGTGGTCCGAGAATCAGGGACGGTCCCCAAGGCGACGGCCGATAGGACGAATAGGACCAGGAAGGTCAAGAAGAAAAAAAAGGCAGCGTTTACTGGACCGTTAAGACAGGGTGACCAAGTTTGGATGAAGGAGACGGGTATAAAGATAAAGAATCCCGGGGGTAGTCAAACGCGAGATGAGGACAGAGTTCCTGACGACTGTAGGGACGACACCGAGCGACGGTTTAAGACGAGAGAGACGACCTCTATAGAGCCTAGAAATATAGAGACGGACGGAAAGTTGGAACGGGAAATTGCAGGGTTCCACTCCACCAGCTATAGGAGGCCACGAAGAGCAGCCGCGGCTCGTGGAGAAAAGACAGTTGAATGGCAGTTGACCGCAGAGTCAGCTGAGGAGTCGAGCGAATGGGATGAAGAGTATCCAATACCCATCTCCTGGCTCCAGCAAATGGGGAGAAGTGAACCGAGGCTGCCGTTGAGGGGAGCAAGGGACTCCCTGTCCCAGGAGTAGTGTGACGTCCTTCCACCAAGGACCAGTGGGGGTTAGTAGGACAGAGACCGACAGACACGGAGTGACATCTGCTCCCCTGAGCTCGAACGAGCACCTCATCGATTGACCTGCCACGTATTTTAGTCTTTATCGAAAACGAAAGAACTTTACAGTTAACAAACGGCCAGTCCCTAACTTAACACGAATTACGTTTGTATCCGTAATTGAAATACAAGGAATTTTGAACAAAAGAAAACAACTATTGACTTGGTCTTTTCAATTGTTTTGCATGACGAGTCTGTTGCAGGAAACCGGCCGCTGACAGTCTCATCAGGAAACACCAGAACCGACAACCGGGGTCATTCCACCACTGGACGACGCGCGGGTGACGTAAGTGTCACAGTACTCATCCTAGGCTTGTTGAACTGGCTTCCTCCAAAGGAGTAACTTCCATGGAAATATCAAATCCACAAAGGGTCCCCAGTCGCTTCTAAATGTCTACCTAGGAATATTACGGTGTTAGAGTTTTGTAGTTCTTGAAAGGGAAGTATCGACGCTTTCTTACATGCAGCGCTTGTTATTCCTAAATTGTCAGCCATCTGATACTGGCTTCGACAATGCTAAACGATGTTGCTTAAATAATACTTCAGTATATAGTGTCAGGATAAATTAGGATGCTAGGTTTTTGTGGTTCTTGTAAGAACGTATCGACTTATTTCTGCATACAGCAGCTGATATTCTCAAATGATCATTCATCTGTTACTGACCAGGTTCAACGTTTCTTAACTTCACTATCAAATAAAACTTCAGTACATCGCTGTCGGCGGAAATGACGACAGTAGGATTTTGCAGTTTTTGTCGACCTCTTGCAGCGGTATTCTCAAATGGTCACCCACCTGGTACTGACCAGGTTCAACCTTGCTAAGTTTGGTGATCTAGCGAGAATCGGTTTATCAACGTGAGTGTGCCATATGTAAAATTATATACAGACTAAAAAAGATAAGAAAGTCTTCGAGAAAGAAAGAGGAGAGAGAAACAGAAGCATACAGACTCACATAGAGAGAATAGTACAGAGAGAGAGAGAGAGAGAGAGAGAGAGAGAGAGAGAGAGAGAGAGAGAGAAAGAGACGGGGAGAGAGAGACAGACAGAAAGAAAGAAAAAAGAAAGAAAGAGAAAAGAAAGGAGAAAAGAAAGAGAGATGGTGGAACCTGGAAACACGTAGTTGATATATGTTGTTATTTTGTCCTCGGCGTGCCTGCAGAGTGGTGGTTAGCATGACTGGGTTGTTTATCGTATGGAAATGTAGTTTCTCCCCTTTCTTTTTTCCCCGCCTGAGCAAATCGACGTACAAATCATATGGAAGATAAGACAATGCCGTTCTTTGTCCTTCTCTTTCAGACACATCAGCGGGGAGGGGGGCAGTGCTCCGGGATATCAAGAATGAGTGGTTAAGGACAAACATGGGTGAAATGTGGACAGATTTAAAGACTTCCGACTCTTCTATAAATGAAATGATGAGAGAAAGAAAGAGAGACATTGAAAAAGTTTAGCGAAAGATATTTTAACACACACACACACACACACACACACGCACACACACACGTTTACAAGAATACATATGTATATATATATATATATATACATATATATAAAGCTGAATGTGTGTCTGTGTGTGCCTGTGTGTGTCTGTGGTCAGGAATAGGCTCGTATATGGTTGACTATTTAAAAGAAACTGATTACATATAATGATAGAAGATGTATCGAGACACAGGAATCGGTATGTTTGATCCTGCAGAACGGTGGTCCATTTAAATTGTGGGGTCTGCGTTCGCGCCTGTTCCACAAAGTGTGAAAATAAAAAATTTAAAAACAAACGTTTACAAGTGTTTATGATATAGATGTACATAAGAATACTTTGATAAGTATGTTTTAACTTAAATAGGGATGGTATAATAAAATTGTGGGGTCTAAGTTCGCACCTGGCCTCCATAGAATGGAAATAGGCACAAACTTTAATAAAGACTTTTCATATCTATCTGCGTAAGTATACTTTGATACTTATGTTTCAGTTTGAAGAAATATAGTATAATAAAAGTATGGGGTGTCCGTTCGCGCCTGACCGCCATAGAATGTAAATATGCCACAAAGTGTAACAAGGTTTTTTTTAATAGAGATCCGCAGAATATTGTGATAAGTGTTTCAGTGTGAACAGGTATGGTATAATAAAATATGGGGTTTATCTATTTTATTTTTACTTTCATCATATTTTGCTTTGGTTTTGATATCCCCAAATTCGAAGCTATCTCTTTGCAACCCTTCCTTTTCATAACCTATCATACTTTCATAAATCAGAGTCCATTTTCTGTAGGCTGTTTTTTAACCCAGTCAACGAAGGGTACTTTTGCTAGTATCTCTCTCTCTCTCTCTCTCTCTCTCTCTCTCTCTCTATATATATATATATATATATATATATATATATATATATATATATATATATATATATATATATATATAAATGAAATTGATATAGATACAATCTTTAAGTAATGCAAAACCACACAGACACACGCACATGTCAACTGTCGTTTAGCGTAATAGTTCGAAGCGTTGACTGTCATACGGGCGGTAGGCTTTCGATCCTGGCTTGAGCTAGATGTCTAGCCGTACTGATGAGCTGTGATACAACGAAACAGTACTGTATGTCAATGACTATAATGCTCCTTATCTTGAGTTGAGCATATTGGGAAGTGACACACGATATACCATAGCGTATACGTGTGTATACAAATTGAGCTTAGGTATTCAGACGATGTCGAAACATCGTTAATTCACTACCCGCAGAGTTTAGCGTAATGGTTCTGAAGCGTTGTCTCTTATACGGGCAATCGGGTTTCGATCCTGGCTTGAGGTATTTGCCTGTCTAGCCGCACTGATGAGCTGTGATACAGCGAAACAGTACTGTACGTGGTGACTATATATATATATATATATATATATATATATATATATATATATATATATATATATGAGAACATTTAGTTCCAATATAGTCGGGCAATTTAGCTCATATGCGTCGATCATCATATGATAATTAGATCACTCTGATAGACGTTAAAAACATTTTTAAAAAATGTTTAAATTTCAACAGTATTTCTCGGGGTTAACGGTGTCTGAATGGATTAAGTTCTTGCTAATGCCGGGTTCGGATCTATCGAACGGTGTTAATCGTAACATCCTGCACTGATGATTACCGAAAGGATGAAACACGAGTTTCTGTAGGTATTTAATAATTATTATAGTATATATATATATATATATATATATATATATATATATATATATATATATATATATATATATATATATATATATAATATGATTTAATGACGGTTTACCTAAACAAGACAATAACTGAAATAAGTATGCACATATGTAGTTAACGAATTCTCAGTTCTGTTTTTAAATGGGCAGTATAAATATATATATATACGTACGGCATAATCACGTTGACACACCGGTTCTCGTCAGATCACTGAAGTTAAGCAATGTTGAGCCTGGCTAATACCAGATGGGTGACCATTTGGGAATTCTAGGCGCTGTATGTGCTCTCCGCTTATCTCGGCGTTGTTTCCAGTCGTTTTGTACCTCAACTTGCCACTGGTATGCAATAATGTTGACTCAGGAGAGGCGTGGTTGAGGATTGCGCAACTCTTGCCACACAAATTTCACGTGCAGGCACTCTTACAGTGGGTATCCATAGTCTGTCAAGACTGAAGGAAGCCTTTTTTTTTATAATTATATATATGTACATACATGAATATACATATATATCCCTATATATATGTATATATATATATATATATATATATATATATATATTCATATTTATGTATATATATATGTATATATATATATGTGTATATATACATATATATGAATATATATACATATATATGCCTATATATATGTATGTATATAAATATGCATATTTATATATATATATATATATATATATATATATATATATATATATATATATATATATATATATATATATATATATAAATGTAACTCTTGGTTCGTTCGTAATTAATAGTCTAAATAATTAAATGCTTCGACATTTTGGTATAATATGTTGTTTACTGTAACCATGCGTGTTTCTATATATCTCTTTTTAATTATAACATTATACTTAATTTTTCCATAATAATTAGGTGGTTTTCTTTGTACCGATAGGACATTTTTTTACATTCATGGACAATTATTTATCACCGCTTGTGTCACGTGACCAGTGTTTCCAATTTAGCGGTTTTCTCGCTAGATCTGGAGATTTCGTTTGGAATCTAGCGGGGAATTCTAGAAAAGCTAGAGATATTTTGCACCCACACACCCGCAATTTTAGATTAAAAAATAAAGAAAAGCGCTTGAAAATACTTTAAAACATAAAATAAACTCATTCATGTAAGCAAAAAAAAGTAACATTTATTGCCTTTGGTAACAATTTTTTATTGGTTATTTGTTTTGTTTTGCACCTTTTTTTTAGGCTAACCATTCTTAAATCTCGCTATAAAATCGATTTTTCCAAGTACATTGGGGGGAGGCATTCCAACCTCAGTAGTTTTATTTAAAATACGATCTAAGCAACCCCCCTTAGTCAATAATTCTAAAAAACAAAACTTATACCAAACACAGTAGAATTTAATTATCTACCAAACTAAATACTTTTAACATGCTAAAACAAAGTTTTGGGTTTTTTTTTTTATTTTTCTAATTTCCAAATATGTTGTTCAAAGTGGATTTTACACACCGAATCATATAATAATAAACAAATGTCCGCTTATCGCTTAAGGAGTAAGGAGGTTTAAATGACATCCCTAACACGAAACTGCGAATAAAATATAAAAAACTCTAATTTCTCTTTTAAAAGTGTGTTGTTTATTTTCTTTATGGATTATACTTTCAAAATAAACTTTTTTTTTTTTTTTTACACAGTGATCACCACTTATCAAGGCCCGGAAGCCACTCAGGGATAAGGGTTATTGTAAGTACATTAAGTTAGTGAGGAGATTTGCTGAAGTGTTTACTTAAGGGGGCGGTTCATTAGGAATTTGTTAACATTGGACTTGAAGACATCCAAGTTGTAGTCCGGAGGGAAGCAGGCAGACGGAACAGAGTTCCACAGGCGTGCAGTTCTAAGAAAGAAGCTTTGTTCATGGAATTCGCGTTTTGATTTAGGCACAGATATAGAGTGGGGGAAATTTTTCACAGTGGATTCAGCTAGACGGGTATTTTTCGTGAAAGATTGGCGAGGGGGGACCAGAGATTGGAGTTCAGACGAGCATCTGCCATGGAAATAACGATAAAACAAGGACAGGCTCGCAACGTCTCTTCTGTGGGAGAGAGGTTGCAGGGTAGAGAAAAGGGCATCACCCACTAAGCCACGAAGTCTATTTTGTACTCTGTCAAGGCAGGATAGGCTGTTTTTAGCAGTTCCTGCCTAGATATGGCAACAGTATTCCATCCTTGGACGTACTTGGCTTTTATATAGATAGAGAATTGCATCAGTAGTGAGATATCTTCTGGAGCGGTAGAAGGATCCCACCATCTTTCCAGCGACCTTGGCAACAGACTTGATGTACGTGTTCCATTTCAGATCAGGAGTAAAGGTCAAACCCAGAAGCTTGTCAAAACACGGGACCTCTCCCAGACGAGAGCCATCCATCACAATTGATGCCAGCTGGGGATCAGAGCGTTGATGATGTAAGGATAGGAGTTTGGTTTTGGATGCATTAAAGGTAACCAGCCACATCTTCCCCCACTGAACCACGCGCTCGAGATCAGAGGAGAGAGAATCAGAGAGAACTTTGTCATTTACAGCCTTTGATGTGTTGCCGTAGATGGTTGTGTCATCAGCATAGATGTCAACGAATGATTTAAGTATGTGTTTAGGGAGGTCATTGATGTTAAACTTGTATAAAAAGTAATAGAAATATTATTATTTTTATTTTTAAAAAAAACTAATGAAATTAATTGAATTTTACGAGCTCAGTATTTTCAATTTTTAAATTTTTTAAATCTATCAAATTTTTTCTATTCATTCAATTTTTACGATATTTTCAGGGTCAATGTGAAATTTTATGCTTTTTCCAATAAACCGAATATAATATTTTGGACAAACGTTTTTTCTTAATTCACGACCCCCCATTTTCAAGTGTCTATTAAAAAGTAAATAATTAATTTACTCACCAAATTCACACATTGAAGATAAAGGTCAATAAATAATATATCCAAATTTAAAACAAAAAAAAGTATTATTTTTTAGAAATGTACCTGTAAAGTCCGAAGTTTAAAACCTTTTTTTTAAACACGTTGTTTGTTTGTTTGTTGCTTTTTTTAATGAAACCTTGGTCCTTGCTCCTTTAATTGAAAAATAAATTAGTGTTTGAATTATATTTTTCGAGTAGTTATAAGCTTGGAAAGACAGGGGGCCGAATTAATTCACCCCTCCCATTTGTAAATGTCTATTAAAAAGTAAATAATTAATTTACTCACCAAAGTGTTATACATCACAAATTGAAGATAAAAGATCAATAAATAATATATTCAAATTTAAAACAAAAAAAAAGTAATGCTTTTTAGAAATTTACCTGTAAAGTCTGGAGTTTAAAACCTTCTTTTTTTTTAAACCACGTTGTTTATTTGGGTTTTTTTTGGGGGGGGGTTGGGTTTTTTTTTTTTTTTTGGTTTTTTAAGTGAAATCTTGGTCCTTGCTCCTTTAATTGAAAAGAAAAAATAGGGCTTGAATTACATTTTTCGAGGAGTTATAAGCTTGGGAAACGGGGTGGAATTATTCAGTATTTTTCACGAAATTTCTGACACACTTAACAAATGACTTATCTACTACTAACCCTAAGTTCGAGTTGCACTCCCAAATTTAGAGTTAGTGATAGTCATAGATTTTTTATACAATTTTCCAAGAGTGAAGTCCCCAATGATTAAACGACATGCAACCAGTTAATTGTTGGAAAGACAACTTTTAATAAAAGAAATGAAATAAAAATAATTTAAACACAGTTTCAGCACGTATAAAAGATACTTGAATTTTACTGCATTTGGTATCAGGTATTTTTGTTATTGTTTACAATTTCTCGAATATTAATCATTTTACACGAATGGTTGTGTTGTTCCTACTTACTTGCCCCCCCCCCAAGAGCCGTCATTCATGATTTTACTTATTTTTACTAATTTTTAGACGTTTATTTTATTTAATTGTCAGCATGAACCAACTTTTAAGATGCAGCATATGCTAACACTTCAGCGAAGTTTACTGTATTTATTTTTTTTAGCAAACATTAATAACAGAAAGTTTTCCACTTTATTTAATTTTTGCATAATTAATGATGGAAGTATGTTTTCTGTTTTTCTTAACATGTGTTGAAAAAAATAATTTGTACAGTCTCTTGAAAAAAGAAACTTTTCTCTACTTTCACCTAACTATTTACAGTGTTCATATAAAGCATCCATCTGTTCTTTTTATAGTAAAAATTCCGTTTTGAAAAAGAAACGTTTACTGCCAAATATCTTTTTTAAAAAAAGTGCAAGTTTTCCTGAAAAAAAAAAACTTTCACCTAACATTTTATGGTAAAAAATTAATTTTTGGGGGGAAAAACAACTTTTATTGATAAAATAAATTACAAAAAATAATAAAAGTAAATAAACGAACAAAATGCAATTTTCTTGAGGAATGTGTTCCATTTTAACAAACTGAGCCACAGCAACGCGTGGCCGGGTACAGCTAGTATATATATATATATATATATATATATATATATATATATATATATAATTTAAAGGAGATTAGAATAATAGTCTAAAGAGCTAAGTGTATTTTAATGTAATAGTGAAATTACTAGTTTAATTAAAATACAGGAAATGCTCGTTGTAATTTAGATATATAATAAGCTCGATAGTTAAATGTCCTAGAGCTAATTCAATATTAAGTAATGTGATCTATAATTTAAAAGTTTTTAAAAAATTTTAAATTTAAAAATCAAAATTTAATTAAATTAAAAATCAGTTTCATAAGAAGGAACAACAACAAAGTCAATTATCTGTACGATCGTTTCGGAAATCCGTGCTTTTTATTTGTGGTATACATGAAGTCACGTAGAACAATTATACATAGTTTTTTTGGTAAGCATGGTCTCCTCATCAGCAAATTTAGGAGGATTTCTATTGAATTGAAAAGACACCAAAAATAAACCTAGCATTAACAGTAAGGCAGATGAATCTGAAAAATTGAAGTAAAAGGTTTGGATTTAAAATTTATAAGAACATTAATAAGAAAATTGGTATAGGTTAGAGATAGAAATGAGTAGAAAAAATATATATATTTTGAATTTACCACCCTAAATCAATATTAAAATCAATAGTTCCCAATATCGCTCTAAGAATTTCTAGACTGTCTTCTACTAAATCAATATTTACCAAAAATGAAAAATACTATAATGAAGCCCTTAAAAACTCTGGATATAATTCACAAATTAAATTCATAAATGAAAATGATAGAAACATAAACTGCATTAAAAATAAACCTATTAAGAGCGTAATAACATATAATATGGCAATGTCTTCCCGTATACGAGTTAAGAAAAATAACCAGGAGACAAAAAAAGATAAAACCAAACTACAAATATTAGATAATAATATAAATAAACAACAAACTAAAACCCGCAAACGTAAGAATAGACACAAGGAGATCCCATGGTTCAACCCCTCGTATTCCAAAAACCTAGAAACAAACATAGCTAGAGAATTTTTTAAAATATTAGATAAGAACTTTAAAGCCCCCCATAGATATAATAAGATTTTCAATAAGAACACAATTAAAGTCTCTTACTCTACTATGCCCAACCTTCATCAGAAAATAATTAGCTCTAATAATAATAAAATTAATAAACTACAAAATGCAACTATACAAAATACATCGGACTGTAACTGTAGAAGAAAAAATAAATGTCCCCTACAAGGCTCATGTAAAATTAAAAATGTTATCTATAGCTGCACAGTATCAAAAACTCCAAATATACAAGAACCTATCAACAGCCATAACTCAACTACCAGATTAAATAATAACACCAACTTAAATCAATCTACCGATCAATTATTAACCAACCCACCACATTATAATCCAACAATAGACCTAACGGAAAATAATCATAATAATCAAGAGGTAATATATATTGGTTCCACATCTGGCCCAATAAAACATAGAATTTCAACGCACAAACATTCTTTTAAAAATAACTCTCTATCAAACCAAACTACTCTATCCAACTATATTTGGCAACTAAAAAATAACAATATTTCTTTCAACTTAAAATGGAAAATAATTGAGACTTGCAAATCATATAAACCAGGAGATAAATTTTGTACATTATGTACAAAAGAACCCCTAAAAATTTTAAAATATGAAGATATAAAAAGCACAACCAAACTAGTAAATTCAAGACACGAGATTCTATCGTGTAATCATAAACGTTGGTTTAAATTTAATAAATATAAACCACCTTAAATCATTAAAAATTACTTATTAGTAAAAATAGATTTTTTTTTCTAATAAATTAAGTTAAACCAATTACCGCCCTTAGACTCGTAAATCAAATAATAAATAAAGCCATGACAATTATCTCCCCTTAAAAACTTGCAAAAAAAAAACTCTCTCTATATAGATATTAACTGTAGCGTCTCTAAATCAAAATACGCTAACGGAAACAATTTACTGCACGAGCGTCGCCCTTTTTAAAATTCATCATTCAATAAAATAAAAAGCTATAGCAAACATCTAAATGAATACTTTAAATACAGTTCCTGATTTCAAAAAAAGAAAAACCAAAAGGTAATTATATATCTATATATTTTTAAATCAAATTTATTATGTAAATTCAAAATATATATTTTTTTCTACTCATTTCTATCTCTAACCTATACCAATTTTCTTATTAATTTTCTTATAAATTTTAAATCCAAACCTTTTACTTCAATTTTTCAGATTCATCTGCCTTACTGTTAATGCTAGGTTTATTTTTGGTGTCTTTTCAATTCAATAGAAATCCTCCTAAATTTGCTGATGAGGAGACCGTGCTTACCAAAAAAACTATGTATAATTGTTCTACGTGACTTCATGTATACCACAAATAAAAAGCACGGATTTCCGAAACGATCGTACAGATAATTGACTTTGTTGTTGTTCCTTCTTATGAAACTGATTTTTAATTTAATTAAATTTTGATTTTTAAATTTAAAAATTTTTTAAAACTTTTAAATTATAGATCACATTACTTAATATATATATATATATATATATATATATATATATATATATATATTGTTGATTTTTTAACGATAAATACGGTTAATAGCGTCTTCGCCTAGAAAATTATTTTACTGAGGAAATCGTCCATATTGATTTGGACGTATATAATAATTTTATTTATTTGATTATTTTTGAAACAGTAATATGTATAAATATATGAAGCATAGAAATTATGTTAAACCAATATATATATATATATATATATATATATATATATATATATATATATATATATATGTATATATATTTGCTATACCCTGCCACGCGTTGCTGTGGCTCAATTTTGTGTAATGGAAAATTCTAATAAAAAGAGAAAATGCATGTTTCTTATATTCTTAATACAGCAATCAACACCAAAAAGTATTTTAAAAAAAGGCGAAAATGAAAAAAAAATGGTGCTCTTGCAGAATTGGATCCGGATCCTCGGGAGTTACCGTTAATTCATGGCTTGGGCTCAACCAGCATTCAGTGGATTAAGCCGAAAGTTGCTAAAATGTTGAAACGCTAAATAGAGTTTTTTTTTTATTGTATTCAAAAATGTGAGTTTTTAAATAATATTTGAGTAAGGGGGGAGGTTACTATACACAGATTCGAAAAATTGTCCAAAAACGAATATATATATATATATATATATATATATATGCCTGTGTGAATTCATGCATGGTGAATTCAAACGTATTCGCAAATATATATATATATATATATATATATATATATATATATATATATGTATATACATATATTCTAGCATTTCAGCTAAAAAATGACATTATGAGTTATTGTGAAGAGTAATGTACACAGACAGACAGACAGACAGACAGACAGACACACACACACACATACACACTTACACACACACACACACACACACACATATATATATATATATATATATATATATATATATATATATACAGAGAGAAGGAGAGAGAGAAAGAGAGAGAGAGCGAGAGAGAGAGCGCTTAATCAGAAATTGACAACATGTTTCTTATCCATCCATTGAATGGCAAATAAATATAGATTTATTCAAAAATGATGTCGGAAATGTGTAAACAAATTTAACAGGTTATTTTGAGTTACAAATGGAAATGGAGCAGAAAAAGGAGCGTCTGTTTGTTTTCATAAACTATTAGAGCGAATTAAAGCTCACACACACACACACACACACACATGCGCGCACACGCACACACACACACACATATATATATATATATATATATATAGTTGAACGAGAAAATATATAAAACATTATAGAATATATAAATATATAATATAGAAAATATTTTTTTCTTTATTATATATTTATATATTCTATAATGTTTTATATATTTTATCCTTCAAGTATATATATATATATATATATATATATATATATATATATATATATATATATATATATATATATATATATATATACATATATATATATATATAAAGGGTGTAACGATAAAGATATGATTCCATTTCTATATGATGAAAACCGATTTTTCTTTCTTTTTTCTTTTTTTTTTTTTTTGTTGTTGTTGCCGACCATCTACTAGTTGGCCAGTTATGTACAAATCCCAAGAGCAATAGGAGCCTTCTATCATGTCTGAAAGTGACACAATGTTCAACAAGCAAGATCAGAAATTCGCCGTTGTGCAACTCATGCTCTCTACCGACCCAGGTTACGACAACACGACCAAAATGCCAACACCCTCGAAATGCAAATCCGAACGGCTCAGTGATTGAAGGTGCAGCTCAACAAAGTTTCCGGCCACGGTTATGGTCTTTGGTGTAGACTCAAGTGAGAGCCACATTATGCCACTTTACGTCTTCGAAGTCGGTTTTAAAGTCAAACACCAAACCTGAATGTGTTGAAGAATGTGGTGATCGCTTGGTGCAATTAGCTGGCAAACCCTTGTGTAGCATCAAGACATGGCGCCGGTCCACAAGTCCAAAGAGACCCAGGCTTGGCTTCAGAAAGAATGCTACGATTTTGTACTCTCCTCTCACGGACCCCTCCTCTCCCGACCTAAACTCGGTTGACTACTTCGTTTGGCCATATATCGAGAACATCACCAACCTGACCTCCCACCACATCAAAACCAGCTTGATCGCCGCCATCTGCCGGCTATTCGGCGAAACCCTGTTGGCGCTTGTGGAAAAGGCATGCCTCGAGATCCGGACCCGTATCCAGGCGAAGGCGGCTATATTTAATAGATATCAGCTCTGCTACATAATCAAGTTACCTGAATTCAATTTTTCAATTAAGGTTTTAAAACAAGGCTGTAGTTTTGTTTTCTTCAGAGCGACACCATGATTTTCCACACACACACACACACACACACACACACACACACACACACACACACACACACACACACACTATATATATATATATATATATATATATATATATATATATATATATCCGCAACAGCAACGCCATCTGCTACGAAAGAACAATTATTAGCACGTTGACACCACGAACACAAAAGAAATAAAGAGACAAATGATGTACGGATTATTGTGTATGACTCCGATTTTATAACTAAACATTTTCTTAATTGTATTTATGTAAATTTCTTAAAGTCTCAAAAATATATTTGCTTTGCATACATAAATCGTTGTGATTTTCTTTTTCCTTGTTAGAATGTTTGAAAAAAAAGTTTATTCTACAGCGACAAGACCGAACTAACCTAGCAAGGGAAAACCAAGGTTAATTGACACTTTTGTACAACAGAGGCTCCGCTAAACCGAGCAAAGGTTCATATATTCTTTTGTACAGCAGAGATGCGCTTGCGGACACAAGACGCTGACAAGATTTCACTTAGAATTGCTTGAATTGTGAACTTTGCGTCTTATTAGGACTCGGCGACCGTGCAAAGAAAATTTTAACTGTCTGACTTCGACGTCTGACGGCCTAACAGGAGATGTCACGGCTTAGGACAAGTTTATAATCGTACAAGAGAAAAAATATGAAGAAGAAACCGGACAAATCTCTATCTGCATCAGCGTGGATCCGGCAACCTCACAGATTGGCATACAACCAACGAAGTTTGTGTAAGATAATTCTGGGACGTCTTTAGTTTAATTTGGTTTTGAAATAATGCTTGATGAAGGCTTTGTTTAAAATTACCGTAAAGACATTATATATATATATATATATATATATATATATATATATATATATATATTTATATATATATATATATAAATGGCTATATGTCTTTCTGTCTCCACATTTTCAAGACTAAAAGTCGCAGAGCGGCGCTAGGGGTCTCAAATGAATAGATTTTTTTTTTGTGTGAACATCCTTTATCGGTCTTTAGACAGTTAAAATATTTTTAAGGGGTCAAAATGGGTCAAAATTACAACAAAAAAAATCGTTAAACATTTTGTACATTCATCTTAGTTTATTTTTAATTTTTAATTTACAATCGGCTTATATACGTATCACGTTGGTACAACGATGACATCATCAGCTTTAAATGCTTGTTTTGGTTTCGATTCCAGTTGATGACACCTAAATACTTTTTTTTTTGTATTTTTTAAATCACGACTCTATAATAATATATTCGAAATCTGGACGAATTAAAATATTATATTTAAGCGTATTTTACGCCTAGGCAAAGCCGATCGCTGCACCCCCCTCGCAAGTATAATATATATATATATATATATATATATATATATATATATATATATATATATATATATATAGAGAGAGAGAGAGAGAGAGAGAGAGAAAGAGATAGATAGATAGATAGATAGATAGATAGATAGATAGATAGATAGATAGATAGATACGCCTATATAATTGAGTTTTTGTAGCTCTGACAGTGAAAAATCTAAAACTAATTACTTCCTAATACGCAATAACCCAACACCCGACGGCAATTTACTAAAAACTAGTAATGTCGTATATGTTTTCAAATGACCTGTAGGAGAAAGTGTCTTCAAAAACTTCATATATCGGCATGACTGGCGTTAGCATTTCTTACCGGTTTACAATTCACCTGTCTTTCCCTAAAAAAAATCCATCTATTAACATCTAGTAGCACACGACACCCTCAAATACGAATATCAATAAAAAAAAAAAAAAAAATACCGCCATTTTAGCCGTCTTACATTGGTACCTGCGGGTCCCCCATCATCGAAGCCTTTCTCATTCGCATAAACAAACCGACCATCAATCATCCTCAATATGAAGGAAGATAGGATACGCTTAAATGCTTTTAAACGATTTTAATCGACTTTCTCGATGAATTCATTAAATGCAATATTTTTATTCATCACGTGTCTGAAGACGATTCATTTGAGATGAAAACGTTCGCAGCCAAGACGAATTTGTTTTTACACTTGAACAGAACGTTCGAATATGGGACCGCCAAATGGAAATACGCAATACAAGAGAAAGCATACTTGCTATTTAAAGAAACATGCATAAGAGAAAAAAATGCTGCCAAAACACACATACACACACACACATACACACACACACACACACACACACGCACGCGCGCACATAGTTGAGCATATTAGGAAGTGATATACAAATTACCATTAGCGTATTAAGCGATACTCTTTGTGTAAACAAATTGAGCTTAGAAATTTGGACAATGTGAAAAAATTGTTAATTCACTGGCCGTACCGTACTAGCCGAATAGCGCAATGGTTAGAAGCTCCGACTAATGTTTGAGCGGTCGGGTTTCGATCCTGGCATGAGGTAGTTGCTCGCCTACTCGCACTGATAAGCTGTGAAATAGAAAAAACAGTACTGTATGAGGATGACTATATATATATATATATATATATATGCAGAGAGACAAACAGACAGAGAGAGAAGGAGAGGAAAAGAGAAAAACATTATTGAATGTTTTTGTTTAATTAGTTTCTGATTTTTTTTCTTTTTGATCTCTCGAATAATCAATCGCGTATTTCTGTTGAATTCTCGTTTGTTTATTACGAATCCAGTCACAATGTAACGAAGCGGTGCGCTCCTATGGTAACATAGCGCGTATGTGCGCGAGTGAGAAAATCAGCAGCAGTAGTAGGATAGCTGGCTAGTGAAAATATTAACAGCAGCAGCAGCTGTCTTAGTGCAAAGAAAGTAAGTGTGAACGCGCTGACATTATTGGAAGAAGAAGAAGAAGAAGAAGAAGAAGAAGAAGAAGAAGAAGAAGAAGAAGAAGAAGAAGAAGAAGAAACGGACAGCACATGGTCGAGCGAGAGAAGTAAAATGCGCGCTGGAAAATATGGATTTGTGATGTCCAGGGCGAGAAAGCGCTGGCTAAGGCCGACGTCTAGTGTTGGGGACTAAGACTTTTTAAAGCATGTGTTATATCTCACAGCGTTGTAAACCACATTGAAATATCATGAAATGCGTTGTTTTTGAAGAACCACGAATAAATACATTTCATTTGCATTTTAAAAAATGCTGAGACGGATTTTTATTTAATTCCTTTTTTTATTTATTTGCTCTTTAGTGACTGTACCTGACAACGTGTGGGTCCGAGAGGTTTGAATTGTAACGACTCAGTTAAAATGTAATGATCACATTACAATAATACTCTAAAGTGTCTACGTTAGTAACTGACTCTAAAAATATCTTAGCAGATAAAACAACCTTTTTTAAATATTGTAAATTTTAAATCTCATAAATATTAAGTAGGCATGCGTCTAACACGTGATCACGTCCTAATCATCACTCATATTTACTTTTAAAACTTACGGGGGGGGGGAAACGAGCAGTTCGAATTCAGCAAACATTGATAACCGTCGGTCTGACACTAATAACGGCGTAATTTTCGACACCCGCAAGACAGTAAAAACTTGTAAAATAAATTTGATTCATCGTAATTTTTGCTGTATTCTCAAGAAGAAAGATTATAAAAAAATCTCATAAATTTTCCAAAAATTCCCCTAAAAGCTAAAAACGGGGAAAAATGGAACCCAGTGTTATTACTATGTATTTTAACATAAACAATGAAAACAATCGTATTTTTAAAATTTTCTCAAAAATCAAAAAATCGACCAATGTCGCTAATACTTTTACAGCCTTATTAAAAAAAAAAAAAATCTGAACTATATATAAACTGAAATAAAATAATATACAAAACAAAAATCTCATATTTGGCCCTTTCCCTCAAACGCGATTTTTTCAGAATTTTATTTGGGGAGGGGTATTCTTGAATTGCCTTCATAGTTTTTTTTTTCTTTTTTTTTTTTACATATGAAAATATGCTGGAATGATAAAATAAAATATCTTTAATTTTGAGTCCCAATCATTGAAGATTTATACGATTATTCTCGATTTTTCGGAAAAAAAAAAGAAATTTGAAAATATATTAAAAATTATTTAAGTTTTACGAAATTTTCTTTTATTATTCGTCAATTACATTTGATAGTTTTGCCTGTGAAATTTCAAAAGATTTTCTGAAATAATTTCTTATTTTATCTAATAATTGAATTTTTTTAGAGTCCGTGAAAAAATTGTGAAAGATTGACTCTTAAAACTTAATGTCAATAATTTTTTTTTAAAATTGTTTAAATCGATGCCGATTTTAGATAGTAAATAATCTATTATATAAATCTCACCTATCTGTTTAAATGTATGTATGTATGTATGTATGTATGTATGTCTAAAACTTTCGACAGAGCCGGTGGATTTTCACGAGATCGGTATCGTTTTGAAACTTGACCCTTCGGACGAAAAATATCGAAAAATTTACTAAAAAGATTAATTCCTTCACCCTCAACTGAGCAATTTTCTACAAGAAGGGTCGATTGGGGGGGGGTCGCCATTTTTGCAAGTTATCGTATCGGTTGGAATTACTTTACAAATTTCAACGTTTCGAACTTCCGGTCGCGTCATAGAGTAGCGGTAAGACGCCAAGTTTTCTTTCATTTTCTTTTCCGCCTTCGTGTCACGGGTTCGAGCCTGTTTGCCTACTACCACGTTTTTTTTTTTTTTTTTTTTTTTGCTCAACACACACCTCCAAACACCCGGGCAACTCCAGGTACCCAGGCTAGTTAAATAAAAAAAAAGTAAATAATCAAAAAATAAGAAATCAAACGTGAATAATTTTTCTATGGTAAATTAATGGCACAAAAATCTTTCCTGTTCACACCTCGCTGATGAAATCGTAGGGTTACTTCTTTCTTTTTTGTCAGAACAAAAATATAATTTCTAAACCACATAACTGAAACAATTATGAGTTCAGAGTCAACTGATTTTTTCATGCACGACCGGTTTTACAATCTGTTAAGATTAAATAAAAATGTGACGTTTAGTTTTTAGTCAATGCAAACATTTGAATTGAAATATTTTCCGATAAAGTTAATTAAGATATTTTTCATAAAAAGCTTAGTTTTAGAAATTAAAAACTGATATTTACTAGAATAAAGGGGAATTTAATGAAAATAATTTAAGTATAACTTTTTTCGGGCTACAAATTATGATACTAAAAATTAATAATTAAAGTAAATGTGCTCAGTTAACAGCGTCCATATCAATGAGAAACTAATCGTTTTAGCTGTTGTTTGCTCAAACGTGACATTCTTTCTAGACATACACACGTCTATATGTTTTTGTCATAATATTGCAAGCAAAAGGTAAAACATTTACTATTATATTTGACTAATAATTGAACAAACATTTTTAACATATTTGTACTAAGTTTTTTCTCCTATATTTTTAATCTTTAATGTGGCTTGCATTTTGTTTGTTTGTTTGTTTGTTTTTTTAGGGGGAGCAGTGTTTTGTCTGTTTGTTTTATATATTTATATTTTTTTATATATCTCGAAGATCATTTTTTCATATATCTCGAAGATCATTTTTTCATATATCTCGAAGATCATTTTTTCATATATCTCGAAGATCATTTTTTCATATATATCGAAGATCATCTTTTCATATATCTCAAAGATCGCTTCCGCCACTATATTTTATTGAGTTTTGGGTTTTCTGCGTCATTAAAATCAAATTTTATCGGTTTCATTGAATCTAAAATAAAGAATGCTTATATAATTTCCCCCACTCTTTATCTGTGACTAACTAAATTCTATGAACAAAGCTTCTTTCTAAGAACTGCACGCCCGTGGGACTCTTTTCAGTTTCCCTGTTTTCCAGCGGACTAAAATATGAGCGTCTACAAGTCTAACGTAAACAGGTTCTTGTTGAGCCGTTCCTCTTAAGTAATCCAATTTACCAAATTTACACTTCTAACGATTACTATATTGTCCTTATGACCACTGTACACTCTTAAACCCTTATCCTCGAATGGCTTCTGGGTTTTGATAAGTGGTGATTCCCTTGTAAAAAAATGTGTTTTAAATCCTGATCCTTCTTCTTCAATATGAATAAAAGTTACGGCGAAGTAATTTCATAAAACTAGTTTTATTAGTGTTTTTTTTTTTATTATGGATGTCGAAAATTTGTGTTATGCCTAAATAAACCAAACTAATACTCTGACGGAGGAGGATTGAGTTAGTCCTAAGTACGCACAAAAAATAAAAATGGAAACAAAAAAGAAACCTACAGACTCTAAAATACGCAATGAATCATCCCTGAGATCAAGATGATGATGATGATGATGATGATGATGATAACAACAACAACAACAATAATAATAGTAATAGTAATTGTAATAATAACAACAATAATAATAGTAATAGTAATTGTAACAACAACAGCAACAATAATAATAATAATAATAATAATAATAATAATAATAATAATAATAACAACATAAATAATAACAATAATAATAACAATAATATAAACAATAGTACAAGACAACTATAAATACTTGGGAATTCTGGAAGCGGACACCATCAGAGCAACAGAAATGAATCAGAAAATTGGAAAGGAATACCTCAGGAAAACAAGAAAACTCCTGGAAACAAAATTATATAGCAGAAACTTAAAAAAAAAAGGTATAAATACATTGGCAATATCACTAGTAAGATACTCTGGACCGTTTATAGGGTGGACTAGAGAACTGAGACAACTCGACCAGAAAACCAGGAAACTCATGACCATGCATAATGCACTACACCCAAAGGACGATACTGACAGACTCTACGTGAAAAGGAAAGACGGCGGGAGAGGACTGATCTGTATAGAAGACTGTGTGAAGGATACGAAAAAAGAACTAGAAAAATACATAATGCAAAACACTGAAAGGATAATAAAGATTCATAAGAATGACAAAAGATGAAAATAACGAAAACACTTTGACATGGATGCGAAAATGACATGTAAACAGAGAAACTGAAACTGCAGCACAAAATAACTCGATAAGAACCAACCATATCAAAGCAAAGATCGATAAGACACAAGAAAACAGCAAATGCAGAATCTGTGGACAAAGAGGCGAAACGATAGACCATATAGTAAGTGAATGCAGCAAACTAACCCAAAAGGAATACAAAAACAGGCACGATCAAGTGGGGAGGGCAGTACACTGAGAATTATGTAAACAGCTACATTTTGAACGTACAGACAAATGGTACAATCATAAGCCCGCAACATTACTTGAAAACGAGAACCACAAAATCTTATGGGTCATGGACATACAGACGGATAAACCCATCCAAGCAAGTAGTAATTAACAAGAAAGGAAAATCCTGTCAAATCATAGATGTTGTTGACCCAGTTGATCGCAGGATGAGTATGAAAGAAAATGAGAAACGGGGCAAATACACAGAGCTAGCCATAGAGCTAAAAGAGATTTAGATGATGAAGAAAACCAAAATAATGCTGATAAAAGTAGGAGCACTAGGAACAATTCCGAAAAAATTTGAACAAAAATGGGAAGATACAGCGACTTGTGGCACAATGACGTAGCCCCTTTTGAGAGAGCTGGGGGCTTCTACATAATTGAACCTTGTGCCTAACTTGATCTGCACTTGTGAGGTACTGATGTGTTAAGCAGGTTTTGGTTATTTTGAAAATGTTCTGCTATGACTCAAGCCAAGAATGACAGTTTTTTTTTATAATATTGAACCAAGGCAAAATGATATTAGATCTTAGAATTTGAAAGGTCAAACCCGAAAGAACTCATGGATAAAAAAAAAGCAAAATAATGTTTAAACGTTATGTATGAATGCCCCTCTCTTTCTCTCTCTCTCTCTCTCTCTCTTTCACCCCCCTTTTCTCTCTTTCTTCATTGAAAGAGAGAATTAAATATAATTTCATTGTTTTAAATAGTTGACGCTTGCATTCTGGAGTCGGCGGACGTGACATAGCATGCGTCTCGTTTCAACTGGTCTTTATAAAAATATGCTCCTCTTTGTTAAATCTTAAATAAATTAGATTTTTATAAAAATGCATTTGTTCACTATTTTTGTATAAGCGTTAAATTCCAGCATGCCATTAATGCCAACGATGGAAAGATGCCTGCGACGACGCAATGAAGACAAGAACGACCCATGCCAGCCGGTTATAGCCGACGAATTCTCGACCCGCTTTTGTTGATGTTTCCGACATGTTCCTATCGTTTGGATATCTTTGGATATCGTTTATTTCCCCGGGGATCGGGTTGCGTTCACAGGACGTTCCTCACCCAAGTGACTCTCCCCGGGAAACAATGGTATAATAGACTAACGATAATGAAAACGGCTGAAATATTAAGGAAAAATTCAATGCGGAGAATAATACACATGAACCACATGCTTGAGCCAGACAAACTGCTGCAGAGGTAAAACAGGAAGAAGTGTTACAGGGAATGAAGAACACTGAAGCTGCATATCAACAAGTTCTACATCCCCATCACGCATTCTCTCCCATTGTCCCATCCCCCCCCCAAAGTGTGATACAAATAGCCGAGGAGGGTCAAGGAGGATGGGAACACCAAGGAGAGAGCGCTGACCAGACCTTCGCTGGACAAGCGCAAAGAGAACTGGGACCTTGGGGAGGCTAAGTGCCGCTCAAATTCCAGTATAGACCAATGGCCGGTGCTAGCGAGAGATCGGTGGCGATAGGTTGTTGCGATAACGCAAATTTATTTGCAAATGCTATCGAGGGAGGTGGTGAGTGCTGGATGTCTGGGGAGACTTGTTGTCACTCAGCTTCCAGGAAACACCACAGGTTTTTCAATCAGATCTTTGATGACTTGTGTGAAAGTTTCATGTGAGCCGCCATAATAAAAGAAAGCAGTTCGCGCTATTCAATCACGTTTGTACAAATGAAAATACACTGCCTTTATTCAAGCACTATAACAATTATTTTTCATTTTTTTTTTATCTACACAGATGTGTAATGCACAGATTTTCGGTATTTAATAAAACAGTGCTCAATCTGTTCCTTGCCCCGTCTTTGTTTCTTACCGTCTCCGCACACCTCTCACCTCCTCCTCTACAGACGTAATTGGGAATCGATCCTGTCGCTCCATTTCCAGGCGAGACACGCGCGCGTCTGCTGTAGAAACAAAAGCAAAACACTCCTCTTCAAGCACCCATCTCCTATCCGCAATAAATAACAAAAAACAAAAACAAAAAAAAAACAAATAAAAACAAAAACGAAGTTTGGAATCATCGAATAAAAGAACAAAGGAATAGACACACGAATAAACAGAACAAACACCAGATTATGTTCGTGTGGTTTTGTAATGAGTGCCGGTCGAAGACGAAAACTGCATCGTTTGTTGTCAGTGAATTCAGCTTTTGTCATCCCGTCAAGCGGGTTTTCTTTGCTCTGGCGGTGATGGAGACACACACACACACACACACACACACACACACACACACACACACACACACACACACACACACACTCTCTCTCTCTCTCTCTCTCTCTCTCTCTCTCTCTCTTTCTCTCTCTCTCTCTCTATCTATCTATCTATCTCTCTATCTATCTTCCGCGTGGAACTGTGTTCGTGTTTTCAAGATGTGCCATTGATGCAAAAAGAACCGTCAATACCCACTCTCCCAGGCCAACCAACTATTCACTTCTTTATGTGTCGATTCATTAACAATTCGTTACGACATTAATGACGATGGTGACAATGATGATGCTGATGCTGATGATGATGATGAGGAGGAGGAGGATGCTGTGCCAATTACACACGATCTTAACCGCCATGCAAAGTCATTGTCTCCAAAAATCTGTGCCATCATTTCTAGATTCGAGGCATTTTGATGCTTCGTCACACACAATTGTATATTAAAACCATTCCAAAAATACGACACAAAATAAAATTTAAAAATGCTTTATAAATGTTTTATCATCAAATACAATCGTAAATTCAGTTCATTTAATTTGCTGTACGGCAAATCAACACTTTTTAGCTATGTTATATCAGAGCAAAGTACATATTCTTTTAATTTCCCACTATTCTGTTTTATTTATCCCTCAGTTGTAGATTAGTTGTCAGATATGTGTTTAATGGAATTGTTTCTGTGGAACGAACTGGATTCGAGCGTGGCACACCCATGTTTTCAGTCCGTGTTGTTAAAAACTTAGCCGCCGTTACCCCGAATTTGATTTACCATTATATGAGGCATAATATTAGATCACGGAAGTTAATCGGCATAGTGCCTGGTTAGTGCCTATGGGTTATCATTTGGGAATACTAGTTGCTGTGTTTCATCTTCTTTTGACAAGGCTGTGCATGTGACTGAGAACCTCTTGTTGGTTTGATATTCTCTGTAAACTTCCTCCTTTGGAAGAAGTCAGCATAGCCTGACCAGAACTCGGGAATATATACGGAATTACGAACGGAACATGTTTTTTTTTTTTTTGTTTTTTTTTACTGCATTTGTTTGCATCAGCCATGTTTCGGTAAGTAGATTTTTTTTTTTTTTTTTTGATTTTTTTTGTTTGTTTTTTGGCCTGTATATCTGGAGCGAAACGAAACTTTCGTGAGCATAGTTTCTTTCCAAGAACATAATACTACGAGGTTACTTCTACGCTGATTGCAACTCCGTAATCTAAACTGGAATGAACAGCTACAGCAGGAATTGGATTACCCCCTACTAAAGCTTGACTAACACAGCTGTTGAATTTCAAAAATGTAATCTGGACGTGAGGGCACGTTAGAAGAACGATATGCAATGAAATTCTGTTTTAAACTCGGAAAAATACCCCAGAAAGGTATGGAATGCTTCAGACTGTTTTTGGACCATCTTTCATCAATCGAACATCAGTTTTTGAGTGGCATAAGAGATTCAAGGAAGGCAGAAAATATGTGAAGGATGATGAGAGTCGTGGGAGGAGTGAGGAAGTCAGAACACCAAAGTTGATTGGCCAAATAAAGAATTTCATGTGTAAGAACCGTCGTGTGTCTGTTGAGGCTATAACTCTATAAACACACAGTATGTGTCTATAGAGCCAATTGTAATATTATCTCTGTAAACTTTCTCCTTCACGGAAAGCTGCCATAGTACGCACAGGGTTAATACCATGTATTATCAGTTCGTTCTTCGTTCATTATATACGATTAATTTAATATTAAACATAAGTTATAACCTATTTTTTAACTTGAAAGTCGCCCCTTATCAAGGCAAGGGGTCCACTCAAGGATAAAAGTCAATAAGTGTTATCTAGTTAGTGAGACAACTCAATGGTGATCAGTAATGGTGGAACTTTGACGGGTCAAATTTAAATTGGACTTGAAAATTACCACATTGTAGTACGCCGGGAAGCAGCTGCACGGTATCTAGTTCCACAGACGGGCAGTACTAGGAAATAGACTCTGATGGGTTTTACATTTAGTCTTAGGCACAGATAGAGAGTCAGGGAAATTGTTGACAGTTGTTGCAGCTAAACGAGTGCTTGCTATAAACGTTTTACATGGTGAACCACTGATTGACATACAGTCGAGCTTTAACCATGAATTTAGCGGCAGAGCAGAAATAAACTCACTCTTCTATGAGTGAGAGGCAGTAGGGAGGCGAAAAGATTCACGCCCACTAAATTTCGAAGATATTTTTGTTTCCTGTCAAGGAATGAAAGGGGAACTCTTAAGAGCTCCTCTCCAGATGTGGAAGCAGTACTGCATCCGGGGTCGTGTTTGACTCTTGTACAGGTAGAGGATAGCGTCGGCGGTGAGATATTTTCTAGAGCGATAGAATGATCCAACCATTTTTCCAGTAATTTTGGCAACGGATCTGATGTAGGTCTTCCATTTTAAGTCAGGGGTGAAGGTCAGTTCCAGACGTTTGTTAAAGCAGAACGCTTCTTCAAGACGAAAGTCGTTCATTCCAATTGGAGCCAAGTCGGTATTTGAGCGTTGGTGATGAAAAGATAGAAGTTTGGTTTCAGAGTCAATGAAGATAACTAACCATTTTTCCATGCCATTGTACCACACGCTCCAGATCAGAGAAGAATGAATCAGAAAGATCCTGGTCATTGCCGGATATTGAACTGTTGCTATAGATGGTAGTCTCGTCCGCATATACGTCGACGAAATATCTCAGAATGTTATTTGGGAGATCGTTGATGAGGATCAGGAAGAGAGTTAAAGTCAGGATAGATCCCTGAAGAACACGAGCATTAGTATAGAGCTTCGGATTTCTGCTCATCAACGACTGCTTTGATAAACCTATTGGAGAGAAAGAATGAAATAGTTGTGAGGACATTTCCAGCAATTTTGTCGATGGAAATCTTGTGAAGTAAACCTTTATGTCAAACTCTATCAAATACCTTAGATATGGCAAGAGCTATTGCTCAAGAAACGCTGTTGATCTCTCAGCTGTTGAATGGAAACTATATTGCATGTCGCTGAATAGGTTATTTTTGTTGAGGTGGTTGACAACTTTTCTATTTACCACAGACTCAAGTAACCTATTTATGACATACTGGAGACTAATTGGTCTATACTAGGAATCAGAGAACGGATCTTCCGTATTTTTAAATACTTGGCAGATTGTCAAGGTATAAGAACAAGTTCCGGTTGCAGTTTTTATCATCATGATTGGAATGTCAGTCAGATGCTTTGCTGAAATCGAGGTTCTTGATAAGTCTGACAACGTCTCGGATAGATATATGGATGTCACATAAAGTATTTGCAGTCTTGTGAGGAAAATCAAGCGGTAGGCGGCTCTGATTGCACAAAGTGGAGTTTAATGTGAAGTTCTTGCCAAAGAGTTTGGTTTTCGCAGATGTTGAATTAATCACTTTAGAACCGTCGATTATGGTTGGAAAAGAAAATACGCATCTGTTCAGAACCGTGTTTGTTATGCGCCGAAACTCATGGGAAACAAGTCATCTAAGCTACTTTAATTTTTATAGATTGGGCAAAAGACTACTCGCGTTTTCTATAAAACTTTTGCAGTGGTTTCGAGCATTCCTTAAGACAACTTTAGTTTCTGTAGAGTTAAATGTAACAAGCAAAAAAGAAAGCACCCACGAGTGTGTGCATTACATGGTCATAGAACTTACCTTCAGATGAGATCTGACAGAGAGAGAGATTAAAGATGGCGGCCATAGATTTATAAGGTATAGTCTCGTGGAATCGCACGAGATCTCATCGTACACTGCACACATATGAAAATTGAATTGAGTCAGTTTTCTGTTGGCAGAGGTAGTGGCGAGAACGCGTGCTGGAAGTTGAGAGAGAAAGTTGAGAGTGACGAATTCCAGCTGAACTTTTGTTTATTTTATTTATCTTTTTTTTACTGTTTACCAGCCCATTTAACTGCAAGCTGTTTCAGCATAATGGGGGACAAGTTCGACCTTAAATTAATACCAGCATTCGACGGCTCGACCCCGGTACTTGACTGGATGGAGAAGGCGGAACTGTATTGAATGTTGTCTAACGTGAAGAGCATTAAACACGTGGTTCCTCTACGTCTGTCCGGCGGGTCTTTCGCGGAATATCAACAGCTTAGTCCTGAGGAAAACCCGGATTATGAAACTATCACGACAGCACTTTACAAGGCGTTTGCTATCGACACCGCAACTGCTTGGGAGCAATTTGAGGCAAGAACCTTACACCCAGGCGAAACTGTCGACGCTTATTTGGCCGAGCTGACGAAGTTGACGGTGTTGTTTGATGGGCTCTTGCAAGCTAGCTCAAGCATAGCTTCGTTGTCCCTTAATAACCTGGTAGATTGGGTCAGGACCGTGATGAAGAATACCTGTGAGATGAGAGAAACGGTAGTCGCTGTTGCACAGCTCACACCAAGTGATGATAGACCGCCTCAGGGGCCGGCCTGCGTGGTGAAGTCGTGTGTTAGAGGTGCAATGGCCATGGCCACATTGCAAGGAACTGCCGGCGGCGACTGACAGATGTTCGCTGCTACTGATGTAATGAGAGTGGTCATATGGTCCGAGATTGTGCGGGAAACGGGGTCGCGGACAAGGTGCCAGTGTCGACCTCTTCCCCGAACAAAAATTAGACGAGGCGCTCCCGACCATTCAGGTCTATATCAATGAGACATTGTGCTCAGCACTCCTCTATTCGGGGTGCTATCGCACCATAGTATGCGCGGACCTCTGTCGCACTTGAAAAAAGAAGAATATTAGAGCAACCACCCTCAGTGGAGAGACGCGTACATGTTGCAGGGTGGGCGCTGTGAACATTCGCGCAAAAACTGGAAATTCGGCTAACATCGAAGCGCTGGTAGTACTCGAGAAATCTCTGAGCTTTGGCCTGCTTCTAGACTATGATGCCATCAGAGCTTGATGGTTTCATTTGCAATATCCGGGTAGAAGTCTTAAATCATTATCCCTTCTTCATCTATGTACCTTTTAGAGATGCGCTAAATTTGGGGAGTCGACATTTTCGGGAGTTTTGGGATCCCTAGTTCGGGGATTCGCCACCTCTTCGGGGGGTTTGGATTTGGGCAAAGTACTTTAGGATGAGTCCGTTTAGAGAAAGGTGTTTAGGTTTACGAGGTGGCTAAAATAAATTTGGAGACTTTTTTTTTTGCACAGGCATTTAAAATTGTCGTACTCCTGAAAATTAAGTATGTTATTGCTGTACTGCTTTTGAGATTACTGACCAATTTTTATGATTTTAGGTTCAAATGAACAGCTACAACAGCAATTGGAATGCACCATACTAAAGTCTGATTGTCACAGCTGGTGAATATTAAAAATGTCATCTGGACGTGAGGACACTTTAGAAGAACGATACGCAATAAAATTCTGTTTTAAACTTGTAAAAACGCCATAGAACAGGCAGAGGAATGCAACATTTCGTCGATGGGACAGAGCCTGAAGTCTAGATGACAGTTCAGGACCTATTAGGTTGGCGACTCTCCTTGAACCCTGTCCAGGAGTAAGAGACAAGCAGCAGATGCACCAGCCCAAATGTGACAACAGTACTCCATACATGGGCGAATGGTGGCTTTGTAGAGGTACAGGATACTTTCAGGCGTAAGTAGTTTTCTAGCACGGTAGAGAGAGCCCACCTTCTTCGCAGCATCCTTGGCAATGCTCTCAATGAATCTATTCCAGTTCATGTTCCCTGTAAACGTTAGGCCGATGAGTTTAAAGGAAGTACTTTCATGGCTTTTAAAAAATTTTAACGTTCTTTTGCGATCCAACTTTGCCAACTGTCCTCCATAATTAGAAAGGTGCCATCCATAACCAGGATATAATCGTACTGCGCGCATGTTTTTTGTTTGTTTGTTTTTTTGTTTGTGTGTTTGTTTTTTCAACTTTTGGTTGAATGGGATCAAACACTGACGTAAGAATATGAAAAGAAAAATATCTCTCCTAACACCCTCACTTATTTATTTCTTTTTTTTTTTCTTTTCGTGAAACAATTGGTAAATGTCATGGGGAAGAGAAGAGAAGGGGGAGTGGGGATAAAGATAGGAGGAATGTTCACCGTTAGTTCGGCGGAGAGACAAGGCAAGCGTGTCTAATGCATGGCGACGACGGGTAACAGGTCCATCGGGAGAAGAGGGAAGGCGGGAGGGAGGAGGGGCCGGTGGGGAAGCGGGTAAATAGTCGGGTGACGTCGTCGTCGAGCGAGCAGAGGATATGAATGCGTGTCCAACGGAGCGAATCCGACCAACGACCCAAATAACAAATGTTGCGCAAAAGGCAACCGGCTCGACCGGGCGTTAAACATAGCCAAATAGATATGACACAAAGGACTACGTAACCAGGCCTTTCCCTAAACACTATAATTATACACGAAAAGCATTAACACATACGCACACACGCGCACACACGCACACACACACACACATACACACACATATACACACATCTATGTGTGCATATGTGTGTGTATATATGTTAAGGTTTGTGTGTACGCGCATTAACATTTCTTCGCTATAACTGAATACCTTGAATAATCTTTTTGGCGATTACTAATGTCCATACTCGGACAAAACATTTCTACTATGCAGAGACAGACAATGGATACCCTTGTAAGGGCGCCTGCGCTGGATGTCTATTCTGAAGCAAAGATTGCGCAATCTACATCGACACCTATCCTGAACCTGCATTGCTCGTGTCAAGTGATAAAGTAGAAATCCAGGATGATTGGAAACAGTTCTTGGATAGGCATTGACACTTCCAAAATACATTATCTCCAAATCGTCACTCACTTAGCACTGACAAAGCTCAATATTGTTTAACCTCGATAGTGTATCATGATTACAAAGTGTTCTGCCCATGTTTATTAAATTAAACAATACAGATCGCCCAAACATAAATATATACAATAGTATTACTAGATTTAAAAAATCCAAACTTTATTCAATGTAACCGCCCTGTGCATCAATAATTTGCTGCTGTTTTTTTTTGGGGGGGGTTACACGGTGGTCACCACTTATCAAGGCCCGGAAGCCACTCAGGGATAAGGGTTATTGCAAGTACAGTACATTAGTGTGGATATTTAATGAAGTGTTTACTTAAGAGGGCGGTTCATTAGGAATTTGTTAACGTTGGACTTGAAGACATCCAAGTTGTAGTCAGGTGGGAAGCAGGCAGACGGAACAGAGTTCCACAGGCGTGCAGTTCTAAGAAAGAAGCTTTGTTCATGGAATCCACGTTTTGATTTAGGCACAGATAAAGAGTGGGGGAAATTTTTCACAGTGGATTCAGCTGGACGGGTGTTTTTCGTGAAAGATTGGCGAGGGGGGGGACCAGAGATTGCTGTGAATCCTCTACATGAATCATGAATGATTTCTTGTGGGATTTTGGTCCATTGCTCAGTTAATTTCTCTTCAGAACCTATAAATAGGTATAATGAGAAGCCGAGACTTTGCTCTCCAAAAGAGACCAAATATCTTGATCTCAACTGTTGATTTGAAACGTTTTAGTGTTCTCCACACCAACAGTCGATTCAAATTTAGGGTTTTTGCAATGTCTACTGCAGACTTTCTAGTTTTGAATAGCTCTACAGTTAGCAATTCGTTTCCCTAAATTATGTGGCGTATTGTTAAAAGCAATTTTCAAGTTAGACTTTATCCATATACACCTGAAGAACATTTAAAAATCACGAAAATTCACTTAATATAGATACAAAATAGGTTGTAACAATAAATATTGAACACACTGTATATCATTAAACTTTCATGTAACAAAGCCGAAAAACAGAAGTAGGAACATTTAAATATTGAGAAAGTATCTAGCCGTTACCGTGTTTTTGCTGTTGTTGTTGTTGTTGTTGCTGTTTTGTCGTTGTTGTTGTTGTTGTTGTTATTGTTTTGTGTTGTTGCATTGCTATTGTTTTGTGTTGTTGCATTGTTGTTGGTTTCGTGTTGTTGTTGTCATGTTGTTGTTTTGTTGTTGTTTTGTCATGTTGTTGTCGTGTTGTTGTTATTGTTGCCGTATTGTTGTTGTCGTGTTATTGTTTTGTCGTGTTGTTGTTGTGTTGTTTTTTCGTGTTGTTGTCGTCGTGTTTTTTGTGTTCTTGTTTTTTCGTGCTGTTGTTGTTGTTGTTGTTGTTGTTGTTGTTGTTGTTGTTGTTGTTGTTGTTGTTGTTGTTGAGTATCATTCATTCATTCATTTCATATGAATCATATGGTTATTGTTGGCATTACTTCTTTCTATTTAAAATTCTTTCTAGAAAGAAATCGGTTACTTACGAGAAGAACCACGTGAAGTTTGCCAAAACCCCTCAGTGAAAGTTTTTTTTTCCTGTAGAACGAACTAGATTCGAACTCGGCGCGCTCAAGTTGTCAGTTTTTGTCGTTAACTACTTAGCTCCCGTCACGTCCCTCATGTAGATGTTTGTGAAGGAAGTGGTTAGCTTGTTATATTGTTGATTTTTATAAACTAATAAGTTATCATTATCAATGTTAAAAGCAACTCGAGGATAATTGTTAATAAGATTCTTGCTTGGATGATGACCAATATTATGAGAGGATTGGAAGTGATTATTTTGGGTAAAGTGGGCGAAATTTGTTTACTTAGGAGTTCAGATCAACAAGCATGGCGGCCTGTGATCGACCCTTCGCTGGGGAAAAAGCAGCCAAGGTTCACCAGTAAACGTCAGTAAACTCAAATAATTCAATACAGCACTAATTGCCAGCGATCATCAGTCCCCGCTACAGGCACCAGTGACAGCCAGTGGATGTCAGTGTCCGCCAGTGCACTCCAGTTGAAGACAGGTAATTTCAGTTAGGAAAATTCCAATGAAAGCCAACACTGATCATGGCCACCAATGAGTTCCAGTTGCAAAAACAGGCAGTGCCCAATAGTAGTGAAATGGTGAAAGAACTGACCCACTAAATTATCGCCTCCTCCCGCTTTTCGTCAAAATATTTGAGTCCTTAGTTAATCAAGCCCTAGTCCAGCACCTAACAGCTGCTAAACTCCTGACTGACAAACAATGTGGATTCAGGCAAGCCCGTTCAACAGCAGATATCTTAACTGTAGTTTCTGAACGTATATACTGTTCATTGGACAAAACAGGGGAGGGTAGAGCGGTAGCCCTTGATATATCTAAGGCTTTTGACAGGGTATGGCACGATGGTCTTCTAAGGAAAATTAGATCATATGGAATCACTGGAAGAATTCATAATGTAATTAAATCCTTCTTAAGGAAGAGAAAAATCAAAGTTGTCCTCGACGGTCGTACATCTAAACAATATGACATAAATGCGGGAGTATCTCAGGGGTCTATCCTTGGACCTCTATTATTCCTGATATTCATAAACGACCTCCCTGATAAAATTGTATCGGAGATGGGTATATTTGCCGATGACACCACTCTCTATAACAGATATGAGGGGAAAACAAATGAACACATATCCAAGGAAATGGCAGAAACACTAGAGGATGACCTCCAATCTGTAGTGGAAGGGGGACAAAATTTGATGGTCACATTCAATGATGCTAAGACTAAGCTTGTTTCCTTTAATAACTACAAGAAACCTTCTCTACCACCAATAGCAATGGCCAAGAACACATTGCCTGAAAGTACTTCTTTTAAACTCCTCGGCCTAACGTTTACAGGGAATATGAACTGGAATAGATACATTGAGAGCATTGCCAAGGCTGCTGCGAGGAAGGTTGGCTCTCTCTACCGTGCTAGAAAACTACTTACGCCTGAAAGTATCCTATATAAGGCTACCATTCGCCCATGTATGGAGTACTGTTGTCACATCTGGGCCGGTGCATCTGTTGCTTGTCTCTCGCTCCTGGACAGGGTTCAAAAGAGAGTCGCCAACCTGATATGTCCTGAACTGTCATCTAGGCTTCAGCCTCTGTCCCATCGACGAGATGTTGCATCCCTCTGCCTGTTCTACAAATACTTTAATGGTGAATATTCTGACGAACTGCAAACACTTGTACCTCCCCGACGTAACTACCCCCGACAAACCCGACAAGCTAGTAGGTCTCATCCCTTTACAGTAGAGATCCCTAGGTGCAAGAACACCTTTTACTCCAATAGTTTCTTCCCCAGAACTGCAAGTCTTTGGAACTCCCTTCCGGGATTCTGCTTTCCCAACTGTACTGATATGCAGAAGTTCAAGTGTAATGTGAACAAACATCTTTCTACTCATCTCCCTCTATAATGCCCTGATAGTAGCCCCATGCTTCAAAGTGGCACTGTGCCTTGTTTGGGGTGAAAATTGAAAAAAAAAAAAAAGTAACCGCTTACACCCTCAAAAACCCGCAAGTAATCGCCCTAAACCAGCACTAACCACCAGTAACCACCAGTGCCTGTTATTTTCCATGGCCGGTAGTTTCCCCCTCCCCTCTACATATCGTATTTTTATTTGTTTTTGCGGCGGGGATTCTTTAATGAATCTGTTCTGGCTTTGTGTTATACTTCCACCGGGAAGCGCCGGCATACGTGTCCTGCTAGTATTAAATAAAATAAGCGTAATAGATTAAGTAAAGGAACGTAATATAGCGGGGTCTTTAAGTTAAGTTACACCGTTCACTTATTATAAGTTTCAACGCCGGAAGTCCCTTGAGTCGGTAAATACGCAAGATCGTCCAATCATGACTATCACTGGCAATTTCTCTCCAATCTGCGCATTTAAATTTGAAATTGTATTTTCGTTCATTTGTCATGCTTACGCATTTTCATCTGTAATGGCACAGAATAAGACGTATCTTGTTTATTTGTTTTCACGGCTTGTCCATCCATTTGGTTGTTTGCTTGGAAATAAGATCACAAATGAAACAGACAAAACAAAACTCAAAAACATCGTGAGAAGGTCGCCCATTAGGTACAAAGGACATTATGATTGCTTTCAAATATTTGGTCATGCTCCATCACTTTTCTATTTAAAAGTTTTAAATAAGATTTACATTCCCTACTGGCGACAAAAACTAACATTTATTTCGTAAATATTTTGTAAACATCATAATCTTACCATTGTGTGTACTGAGTGTTTCTAGAGGGGGTGAATTTTAAATCGACAACTCTATTTCTTTAAGCGCATTTTTGGTAACTACCAGTTATTTGGATTTCAGCTTGGTTTGGCAATTCATCATGTGAACAATGACACCCGATCAGTGTTTTCAAATTGTGTAAATCCATTTTAAAAATAATTTTCAACCATTTGATGCACGAATTATTTCACAAAATATACCTGTTAACTTGCCACTGTGTTCGTGCGATTTATCCCCAAAATATTATTTTTCTTTAGGGATATTTAAGGTCGCATGTTGACGCTGCTAAACCAGACATAATAGACGACTTCAAATACAATATATTCTATGCGTTATTGCCGAAATACAGCCTAATAGTAGTAAAAATTGGATCTTTATATTACGCCATATACGCATGAACTTCTAGCATATGCCCGAAACTTTATTTAAATCATAAATGAAAAAAATTAATCTTCGGAATAAACCAAATATTTGTCTAATAAAAATATTTTTGTAGTTTATTATAATTTAAAGTTTGCCGCCTCTAAAAAACATATCCTATATTATATCGTTGTCAATTATAATACTAACGATATTCGAACTCCATTTACTGTTTACTTTACCCTGCGTTAATCATCTGAGTGTTCCAAATATAGTTAGTCCTATCGGTTGTTTATACACCCTAATACAACAATTATTTTGTAAAATATAGTTATCCTGCTAGTTCAGGGCATATTTGCAATCCCTGTTAAACAGTTTGAATCACTTGTATCTTGTTGCTATTAATCTCCATATATAATAAAATGACTGCAGAAATTTCCCTCTGGACCAAAGTATCGTAGGTTTGCAACAACAAATGCCACATATAAATTTATTACATCCAGGCTAATAGCCACTATCTTATGTAGTTTCGAACAACATTTTAGACACATTCAAACGTGATAATAAAACACTACATTGCATCCTACAAACAAAAACTACCATAATCGCAACTTCTTAATAGGAAGTAGCCCCTATTTTTCTCTTCACTGCTACTAATTGTCCCCGGGACTAATTCTACACGTTCCACATATTCTGTGATTATACCGACCGTAACTGGCTCATACATACATAGACGTAACATAATCTTTCCAATTTCCGATCCATTAATAATAAAGGCTTCCTCGCCAAGGTCCGTCCATTCTTATGGTCTGAGCTCTGAAAATTCTCATATTCTGAAATCTAGTTCTTCACTTTATAAACGGACGCCTGTTAACATTAAACTATGGCGTCATTAAGAGACATAGTTGCGATCGAGTTTTATTCACCATTAAAACACT
>NC_136483.1:168176009-168196009 GCF_053919585.1 Euprymna scolopes
ATAGAGAGTGAGAGAAATTGTTGACGAGTATTTGCTGCGAACGTCTTACAGAGGATGACTATAGATTGAAGCTCAGTCGAGCACCTACCATAAAAGAAGCGATAGAGCAGAGACAAATTCACAATGTCTCTTCTGTGAGAAAGAGGAAGTAAGAAGGCAAATAGATCCTCGCCATGAAATTTCAAAGACGTCATGGCAAGAACGGTGCTCTTGGGATCCCTTCCTCAAATGTGGCAACAGTTCTCCATCTTAAGATTCTTATTGGATTCTTGAAAGTATACTTAACAATAATTCTAGCGACGGAAATGTATTTAAGAAGTCAGGAAACATGAGAAAACAGATATAAAAATAGTGGGTACCATAAGATATAAATTAAATATAGGCAACACGATACCAATAGTTACAATGACGTTTAAAACAGAAGAAAAAGACATATAATTTGGTATACGCCGCCCTAAAATAAAACGCAAAAATTTAAGCTTGGCAAGAAATTCCTAAATCCCACCAAAAAATACTTCCTCGTAACCAATTTCATTGCACTAAATTGTCAATAAAAATAACCTAAAAATGTCCTACAGTTGCTAAGTAGAGATGATAATTAAAGCATATAATAAAACATTAAACGAAAGCATCGGGGAGAAAAATAACAAAAAAAGAACAGTAGCCACAATAGCTTAAAATAGCAACAGAGCAACAAAGACAAACGTAAAACTATTAAAAACAACAATAACCCAAACACTAATAGCAATCACTTTAACAGAAATAAAAACGTTTATAATGAACAGAAGAATTGCAACTGCAGAACTCGTGCATTCTGATCACTACAAAATCAATGCCTAACCGAACGCATTGTTTATCAGGTTAAAATATTTGCCAAAGAAAATCTTAATAATAAATTCATAAATTCATAAATAAAAACTAAATAAACTAATATAAGACCTTAAATATAAACAAAAAATAAGAAAACATCCAGGTTAAATCAAGGTCAACTTTTAATTTCAAAAAGGGGGGATGACCATTCCTCTCTAAATATAAACAAAAAATAGGTCAACCAAATCTTCTTCTAATAAAGCCAGACCATTGACTGGTGAAAACGGGATCGGGAATAACAAACAATCTGATTGTTTTACTACGCAAATTTTATACTGTATATATATATATATATATATATATATATATATATATATATACAGACAGACAGACAGACAGACAGACAGACAGGAGACAGAGACAGAGCTAAAGAGATTTTCGAATATATATAAACACATAGTAATATCACTTTTATGTATTAGTCAATTTTTCAATCAAATTTTTCGGTTGCCAGGAACCCACTGTGGTGCACAGGAAGAAATCACTACATGCCTCCTCGCAGTGACTTAGTCCACAACACATTGTAGTTTGCATTGCTCTGTAGAGACCCTATTGTTATTTTATAAAATTATTGTACATAATGGCTTGAATTAAAGTTTAAACCATGAAAGTCAAGTATCATGGTTCGATTATGCTCTGAGAATTAAATTCATGTCGAAGACGCCCCGGTCCTATCAAAGAATCGACGGGTCCTTTTGCTTGTGCGGTAATAAAACTTCTCAAACTTTTCATATGATAGGCTACGTATATAAGAGTCAAAATCGAACTGTTCCTTTTTAATAAAACTTTTTCGATTATCGCTTTCGATACTTATCGGAGGCATTCCGATACAAAACGTATCTAAGAACACTCACAGACACATAAAGTACACTTGCGTAAAATTTCATACAAATCGGCCGTGCCATTTCGGAGTAGATAGGAAACAAACGCATACACACAGACACACACACGCAGACACACACATTGACAAAATGTCTTTATATATAAGTAGTTTTTTTTTTTGTCAGGCAAACCCCTCGCTTCCCAATTGGTCCTTTGAATGGTTTGTTTTCTCTTTGATTATTCAATTCAACCCTGCAATTTCAATTAATTCGACTCTACTTGATTACCTCCAATACCTTTTCATAACCAGTCTGGAGAAGAAATTGTGGTACTGATGCAGACCGTGCTGTTTTCGTAAATTCCCGGGCAGTTTATGTAAAACACCGAAATATGCCGAAACGATTGACTAATGTAATCTCATCAGCTAACATCATTTAGGAAAATATTTATTTTCTATCGTTAGTTTATTATTAAAAATAATTAATATTAATTTCTATTTGAACATGAAAAAAACATTAAAAATAATTAATATTAATTTTGATTTGAACATTAAAAAAACAAAAAATATTTTAAAAATCAAAATTGTTGATGGGATACTATTAGTTGTTTGTTATTAAGAAAATAAATGTTTACTGATAAAACTTACCTTACAATGAGTGTTTTTTCTGATTTAAATTTTTTATTTTCTTAAAATGTAGGATATTTGTCCAATAATTATTAATTTTTCTTCGTAATAAAAAAGAAATATGGTTTTCATTTTTTTTAATTAACTTTTCGTTAGTCATCTTTGAATAACAGAAATAATTTTGTCATTGGAAAAAAAGTGAGGACGCCAAGCTAATCAAGAACATCGATTCCAATAAAGCAACTGGCCCTGACGGCATTCCAATTATAGTGCTGAAAACCCCGGAACTTGCCCCCATACTCACAAAACTATTTAAGCGTTGCCTTAAGGAGAAATGCTTTCCAACACCCTGGAAAACCTCATCAGTATGCCCTATATTTAAGAATTAAGGTGATAAGTCGTATCTCTTTCAGTACAGACCAATAAGTTTCCTATGTGTCATAAGTAAGTTGCTGGAATCCATATTAAATAGAGAAGTAGTCAACCACCTCAGCAGAAATAACCTTCTTAGTTACATGCAATCTGGTTTCGTTCTGCTAGATCTACAGCAAATGTGCTAACGGTTATATCTCATAGGATTAGTGAATCTCTCGACAAAGGCTTCCTTTCTAGGGCAAGTTCTCTTGAAATATCAAAGGCCTTCGATAAGGTGTAGCATAAGGGCCTACTTCACAAGATTATAACTGGAAATGTTTTCTCAGTCATTAAATCATTTCTCTCTAATAGGCTCATAAGAGTAGTGGTTGATGGGTAGAAATCAGAGGCCCACAGTATTAATCCTGGAGTCCCTCAGGGGTCCATCCTGGGCTTAACACTCTTCCTGATCTACATCAATGATCTCCCAAAACACATACTTAAATCATTCGTTGACATCTATGCTAATGACACGACCATCTATGGCAACACATCTAAGGCCATAAATGGCAAAGTTCTCTCTGATTCTCTCTTCTCTGATCAAGAGCGCGTGGTACAGTGGGGGAAGAGGTGGCTGGTTACTTTTAATGCATCTAAAACTCCATCTGGCATCAATTAAAATGGATGGCTCTCGTCTAGGGGAAGCTCCATGTTTTGATAAGCTTCTGGGCTTGACCTTTACTTCTGATCTGAAATGGAACACGTACGTCAAGTCAATTGCTAAGGTCGCTGGAAAAATGGTAGGATCCTTCTACCGCTCCAGAAGATATCTCACTGCTGATGCAATTATTTATCTATATAAAAGCCAAGTACGTCCAAGGATGGAGTACTGCTGCCACATCTGGGCAGGAGCTGTTAAAAACAGCCTATCCTGCCTTGACAGAGTATAAAATAGGCTTTGTGGCTTAGTGGGGGATGCCCTTTTCTCTTCCCTGCAACCTCTCTCCGACAGGAGAGACGTGACGAGCCTGTCTTTGTTTTATTGTTATTTCCATGGCAAGTGCTTGTCTGAGCTCCAATCTCTGGTCCACCCTCGCCAATCTTTCACGATAAACACCCGTCTAGCTGAAACCACTGTCATTAATTTTCCCCAGTTTTTAGCTGTGCCAAAACCAAAACGTAGATTCCATGAACAAAGCTTCTTTCCTAGAAGTGCACGCCTGTGGAACTCTGTTCTGTTTGCCTGTTTCCCACCTGACTACAACCTGGATATCTTCAAGTCCAACATAAACAAATTCCTGATGAACTGCCCCCTGAAGTAAGACACTTTATCAAATCTCCATTACTAACGATTACTACGATACTATCCCATTGATTACTGTACATGCAATAACCCTTATCCTCGAGTGGCTTCCGGGCCTTAATAAGTGGTGACTACCTTGTAAAAAAAAAAATTGGCACCTTTCGGCGTTTTACGTAAACTCCCCCGCAATTTTCGACGATAGCATAGCCTTTATTCTGCATAATACCAAAAGTGTTTCCCAGTGTTGAAATCCTCGTATGAGTATTTTGATCTTTTAGTGCCGCCATCTTTCAAACATAAATTGAATATCATATTTCTGAAATGTTTGGGGTATAATTACTAGGACTATGGCAACGGCATATTCTTTTCATTGTTTGACTCTCGAGTGTGTACCCGTTGATATCTTATATGCTCTTATATAGAGTGATGTGGTTCTCGGTTGATTGATCGTGTATAACAGTGTCGGCTATATACTCGAGAGTCAAAACTATGAAAAGAATATGCTGTTGTCATAGCCCTAATATGTGTATAAAGTTTATTGCAAATCTAAAATATTCACATTTTAAAATGGGGCCATATTATGCCCCTTAAGACCCATTAAAATACTACACAAAAATTTAGAGAAAGTTTACTAATAGCTATTTAATAACAATTGTTGAACCTTCGCAACAACCAGATCTATCTGAATTCTTACAAAGGGCTGCAACCCCACTATTCTTTGTTTCTGTTTCGTAAAATTAGATTAAAGTAAATATGGCCTACAGTACATCCCTTTAAGCCTATTTAGTGAGTCTTCAACATAAAATATATGAACATATATATCTTTCTTTATATGAATAAAGATATATAAACACATTGTGTATCTCCCCTCACTCTTTCTCCTGCTCTCCTACTTTCTCCCTCTCTCTCTCTCTCTCTCTCTCTTTTTCTCTCTCTCTCTCTCTCTCTCTCTCTCTTTCTTTCTCTCTTTTTTTTTCTCTCTCTCTCTGGGCAAGAAATGCACAATATCTATACATTGATATCATCATGTTAAAACACCGGTTCACGTGAGATCAACAAAGTTAATTGGCATTGACTCTGGTCAGCGATAGATGATTGGCTATTTAGGAATATCAAGTGTTGCATTTAAAGCCCAGCGATTAGTAGTTTGCAACTCAAGAGTCGATTACCAATCTACAACTGCAACAAAGATTCTTAAGGATATTCGTTAAGGTCTGCACCGACAAGGCACTGACCGGTGATGTAAGGTCGTATATTTTAATATTGTTTATATACTTTAGAAAAATTAAACCGTTGAGGGAAGACTACAAAAATATGACAAAATATGAGAACATGTAACAACCAGATCAGAATCTGCTAGGCATTACCTCCATCTATCAGAAATGGGATGTTTTTTCTTTCTACTATCGCATGTGTCGCTCTTATAATGAGATAGATATACAGCTTTCTTTGTGTTATGTTTTTTTATACAGAGTTCCTCTCTATATAATACATATATACCTAAATACACACATACACATCTATCTATCAATCTATTTCTCTATATCTATATATATAGTAAGTTAGAAAAATATATATGGCAATTAAGCTACACAGAATATTCCGCATTTCATCCACACTAGGATTCGTCAATAATTTAGAAGACATTTGAGGCTATACTGTATTATATAATAGACATTTCCCGTTTCCTCAATTACCATATATATTCTTCTAACTTACTACCTAGCTCTACCTATGTATTGAGCACTGTTGAAGTAAATACTTAGTTTACGCATAAAATTATGCTTTCGTATATTAATTTATGGGATTAAATGAAGTAGTCACACACACACACACATACACACACACACACACACACACACACATATATATATATTATTCTTATTCTTATTATTGTCGTTTTATCTGCTTAGTTACACATGTTTCGGTTACCGAGTCGTATCAACGATCCCGTAACTTTATCAGACTTTACAGAACTTGGCCGTTTACGGCCTTGATGTGTTAGCAGAGATGGTAGTGTCGTCAGTATAAATGTCTACGAATGATCTTAGCTAGTGATTTGGAAGATCGTTGATGCAGAACAGGAAGAGAGTTGGGCCCAGAATATACTCCTGAGGAACTCCAGCATTAATATTGTGGGATTTTTATTTCTGTCCCCTTTCCCAACTACTACTCTTATAAACCTAATAGAGAGAAACGATATAATAATTTAGAAGACATTTCCAGCTATACTGTAGCTGGAGACCTTGTGAAGTAGACCTTTATGCCATACCCTACCAAAGGCTTTTGACATGCCACGAGCAATTGTCCTAGAAAAGAAGCCACTGTCGAGAGATTCGCTAATCCTATGAGATACAGGGTGAGTCACGGGAAACAGATGTTTTTAAGGAAAACAAAACTCTGCGAATATTTCAACAAAAAGTTTATAATGTACATAAAAACATTTACTAAACTATGCTGTTATGTAGTATTTAGAAGCGAAACATTATGTCTGACAAATGATGGCCTCCACTTTCACTTGCATCTTTTCTAATGACTCAACCTGTATAACCATTAGCACATCTGCTGTAGATTTAGCAGAACGGGGACCATATTGCATATCACTAAGAAGGTTATTTTTGCTGAAATGGTTGACTACTTCTCTATTTAACACAATTTATATTTAAATATGATGTTTTTCTTTATGCAAATGTATTTTTAAAATATTTCGAGTAACTCCTTTGATTATTATAGTGTACTCAATATAAAGTAGTGATATCAAAAGTAAGAAAATGTATGACTGGGGTACCATCAGCTCGAATCGACACCAAAAGTTTAATAATAGTTTAATCTTATCCGTTATCGTCTGCTCTAAATCCATACGTATACAAAAATTACAAAAAGATAACGTTCTTTAACGTACAAATGTATCTTTGTGTATGTGTACAAGAGCACATTTCATCGGTTTACGTCTGTCAAGTGACTTTTTTTTCCATTTTTTCCAATTATTCCTGTATATATCAAGTTTCAAGTCTGTAGACAAAATATTGACAGAGAAGTTTGATATAGACCTTCTTCAAATAGACATACAATCAAAACGACAATGCCACACACACACACACACACACACACACACACACACACACATATATATATATATATATATATATATATATATATATATTGTGCTGACAGAAAAGAACTCTTTAACTTCTTTTAACTTCCTTTTCTACTCTCCGGAAGTGAGTTACTTCCCTTGAGTTTTTCTTTCTTTTCTCTTCCTTTCCTCGAAGTAACATGTCTCGTTCCCGGGTCTGTTCTAAGTAAAATAAAGCTTCTTAAAGTTCACTCCGTATAGTTTTTCATTACAATTTATTTTACTTAGAACAACTAAAACACAAACAATGGAGAAGCTCCTGAAACCCGAACGGCTGGATTTGGATCCCACAAAAATGGACGCTGCCGACACGTGGATACACTGGAAGCGGTCGTTCCCGATATTCCTAGAAGCGGTTAACAGTTCACCACTTACGGACGAGTCGAAATTAAACCTGTTGATCAACTTGGTGTCTCCGACAATATATAAACATGTCTCGGACATCAACGACTATCGGACAGCTATGAACGCCCTCTATAATGTTTTTGTTCAACCTAAAAACATCATCTTCTGTCGGCATTTATTGGCTACTCGTCATCGAACAAATGAAAGTGTGGACCAATATCTAAAGTCATTGAAAGAACTTACCAAGGACTGAATTCCAGGCCGTTACGGCCATACAGGCGAGGGACGAATACATAAGGGACGCGTTCATAAACGGGATTTCATCATCCCACATAAGACAAAGACTTCTGATAAACAAGAGGCTCGACTTACACACGGTGTATGACCAAGCGGCGCTCACGTTGGGGTCCGCTCAAAAACAACTATCTACTTACACCCAGTCAGACTCTTTGACTGCGTCCATATCTGCTGCTAAAACCGAAGAGAACGAGAACGACCAGACTGAGCATGAGGAGCAACCCACAGCAGCAGCACTCCCGGGGTAGAAATGCTTCTTCTGTGGGAAACCAAAGTGTAACAGGGCGAGTTGTGCCACCAGAAACTCGATATACAAAAACTGCAAGAATGGGGCATTTCGCGCATGTCTGTAGATCCTCAACGGCGGCTGCTACGAATTACGGTGAGTCTCTTCTTGGTTCTTCGGTTCCTTGTTTTAATTCCTCCAAAAGCCTATCTCGTTCGTCCCTGTGGGTAAAAAATCAAAGGTGAACCTATGAGTATACTCATCGATACTGGGAGCTCCGAAAATTTCATCCACCTTGATAAAGTTAAGAAGCTCGAGTTAGCAGTCTTGCCAAGTTTGGAGAGAATCTTAATGGCTAGCAGTTCTCATACATCTACTACTCTTGGACATTGTGTTGTATCTCTCAGTCTGAAAGGAAGGGTGTACAATAATATCAAATTGTCGATTATGGCAGACTTATGCAGTGACATTATTCTCAGATTATTATGGCAGACTTATGCAGTGACATTATTCTCAGATTATTATGGCAGACTTATGCAGTGACATTATTCTCGGGCATAAATTTTTAAACCGACATTCGTTCAGTAGAAATACCTTTCAGAGGACCCCTCCACCCTCTCTTTGTTTGTGGGCTAACCGCCATTAAAAATGTTTCTTAGCTCTCTCTCTCTCTTTACAAACCTAACCGCCGACTGTCGCCCAATAGCCCTTAAATCCCGGAGACATACCCTACCTGATGCCGAATTTATTAAATCAGAAATAACTCGTATGCTAAAAGAAGGTATTATAGAACCCTCTCACTTTCCGTGGCGAGCTCAAACTCTCGTAATGTTTCCTGAGAACCATAAGAAGAGGCTTGTTGTGGATTACTCCCAAACGATAAATCCTAGACGCTTATCCTCTTCCTCGAATGGAGGATATGGTAAATGAGATTGCCACTTACTAAGTGTTTAGCACTCTTGATTTAATCAATGCTTATCACCAAGTTGCCATCAAACCGGGAGAACGAAAGTATACCGCCTTCGAAGTTTCTGGATTCCTCTACCAGTTTCGTCGGATTCCGTTCGGAGTAACCAATGGAGTAGCCAGTTTCCAACGAGTCATCGATGATATCATCAAACGAGGGGACCGAGGAACCTTCGCCTACATCGACAATGTTACAGTATGTTTGTAGAGAAAATCAGGCTGAGCATGATACCAATTTACAAAGCTTTATGAAGGCAGTGGCAAAGTATGGACTAACCCTGAACGAAAGCAAGTGTCACTACTCTCTTGCTTCTGTAGACCTACTTGGGTACACTATAAACTAAGGTTCAGTAAAACCAGACTCTGACAGGCTCAAAGGTTTGATGGACTTGCCTGTTCCTCCAGACCTTCCTTCTCTTCGTCGAGCGATGGGTATGTTTTCTCATTATTCAAAATGGATATCAAACTTCTCTAAGTAATTGCACCTCCTTACCAAAGTTACCAAGTTTCCTCTCACTAAGGAACAAACCAACGCCTTTAGAGAACTGAAGAAAGAAATTGCGAAGTCATCCCTAGTAGCCATAGACTCTTTTCTTCCCCTTGAGGTCGAAACCGATGCTTCAGAGCATGCTATCGCTGCCTCCCTAACCCAGAACTCTCGACCAGTGGGCTTCTTTTCAAGAACTTTAACCTCCGCTGAGCAGAAGCATTCTGCGGTTGAAAAGGAGGCCTATGCAATTGTAGAAGCGATCCGAAAATGGCGACATTTACTGCTGGGGAAGCATTTCAAATTGATCACTGACCAAAAATCGGTCTCTTTTATGTTCGACCCCAAGGGAAAGAGTAAAATAAAAAATGAGAAAATTACAAGATGGAAGCTGGAGCTTGCCTGTTTTAGCTATGATATCGATTATCGTCCATGGAAACAGAATGCCGCTGCGGACGCTTTGTCTCGAATTTGTTCTTCTACCACCTCTGCTGGCAAATTACACTCTTTGCACACAGATTTACACTATCCGGGGTTAACCAGGATGGTTCACTTCGTCATAACCAAAAATCTCCCATACTCTGTAGAAGATGTGAGAGCAGTTACAAAAGCCTGTCGGGTCTGTTCCGAAATAAACCCCAGGTTTCTCAAGACGGCTCCTCAGACTCTCGTAAAGGCGAGTCAGCTTTTTGAGAGACTAAGTGTGGATTTCAAAGGACCGTTACCTTCAAATTCCCGCAACAGATATATACTGACTGTCATTGATGAATACTCGCGCTTTCCTTTCGCTTTCCCCGGTGCCGATGTTTCACCTGCAACTGTCCGGAAACACTTAACTAACTTATTCTCCATATTTGGAAACCCTTCTTTCATACATTCTGATCGCGGAACTGCTTTCATGTCGGAGGAACTAAAGGAATTCTTGCTTTCTCGAGGCATTGCTACTAGTCAAACAACTGCTTTCAACCCTCAAGGTAACGGACAAGTGGAAAGATATAAAGGTATCATCTGGCTGACGGTAAGTCTGGCTCTGCGGTCGAGAAACCTTCACGTTACAAATTGGGAAAGAGTACTAGATGTAGCCCTCCACAGCATTCGCTCATTGCTTTCCACCTCCATTAATTGTACTCCTCATGAACGTCTCTTCTATTTTCAAAGGAAATCGGCCACTGGAGATTCTATGCCCACCTGGCTTACAAACGCTAAGTCTGTCCTTTTAAAGCGGCATGTGCGTGGAAGCAAATATGAGCTCGAGACCGTAGATCAACTCGAAGTCAATCCGAACTATGCTCATGTTCGTTTTGATAATGCACGAGAGACGACAGTATCCTTACGTCACTTATCGCCATTGGGTGATAGGTTGAGCAGCTTGGAGGCAGAATCAGATCCGGAGATGGAGAACCGACAGCTGCAGGATGCTCCTCTGGAATCTAACCTTTCAGATCCTCAGCCTAGCGGGATGGGAAACTCCATCCTAGAGAATTCGGTTCCTACTCCCCCCCTCTCCGATGATCGACAGAAAAGATCATCAGAGGAAGACAAGGTGCTGGGTCTTCGACGCTCTACTAGAGTCCATAGCAGCCCTCCATATTTAGCTGAAAACTATCAGCTTTAAACTTCTGTTTCTTTTCTCTTTTTTTTTTTTTTCAGCCTAAACAGATCTCCCCTTTCCTGAGATTCCTTGAAGCCTTGTGCCCCCTGAAAGTCATGCGGCCCCGAATTTCAATAAGTGCCGGAGTATGTACTGACAGAAAAAAACTCTCAAACTTCTTTTAACTTCCGTTTCTACTCTCCGGAAGGGAGTTACTTCCCTTGAGTTTTTCTTATTCTCTTCCTTTCCTCGAAGTAACGGGTCTCGTTCCCGCGTCTGTTCAAAGTAAAATAAAGCTTCTTAAAGTTCACTCCGTATCGAAGTTTTTCATTACACACACACACACACACACACACACACACACACACACACACATATATATATATATATATATATATATATATATATATATTGTCGCGTATGTCTCCCCCGAGGGTGGACGCGTGACAAGGGTAAAAAATGGAAACAGGATATGAAAACAAAAGAGTTGGAGGGAGGGATTCCTTTTTTTAATGGTTTTTGTTTATAAAATATTTCTTTAATAAGAACAAGTTTTCAGTGTAGAGATATGACTCATGTAGAGTCCCATGGGGATACAGATTTCCTTTCTTGACAGAAACGTTGAAACAAGGAACGTATATTCATTTTTATGAGACAAACGGGAATGCAAAATAAAATGGTCGGACACATGCGAGAAATAACGATGTCAAGGCAATTCAAACAATTTAAAATAAATTTATTAAACAGATGGGGGACAGAACAAATTTAAAGAAAAGGAAGCATTCAAAATATGGGATATTATAAGTTGAGTAAAGTCATGAAAATGAGAGAAATAATAGGTGACTGGATGTTATGCAGTGAAACAAAAGAATTGGTTTTCACTCTGATAGGGAGTCGTTCATATTGGGAAGAGAATAGTCCAAGCATTACCTCACAGTTTGTTTTTGTTTTGTTTACATATCGTGTTCACTGGATGTATCTATCGGTCTGTGTTATTCGTTATTCTGCCGTTGTTCGTTTCAATTTCCAGGGTATCTTTTTAGCGGTGTTAATTGGGATATGTCGATATTTTCCGTTTTAAGGAAACAGGCAGCTCTGCTCGGTATATTTTCTTCTTCCGTCTTTTCCACATATCGGGAAACGCCATGTTCTCTGGCCATGCGGTGAAGAAATGAGACCGAGTCCTGCTGGAAGTGGAGGAAGGAGAGGTTTTTGCTCTTCTTGCGTTTTTTCTGCCTCACACTTCAATTTAAAAGATTTAATGATCCCTTTTTTCTTGACTGATAAAATACTTTGGGCGAAATAGATATGATTGCATGGCTTCGTTCCTTCATACCGACTTAGTAACAGGATTTTAAAAAATGAACTGGTGGACCTTTCCTTAATTTAAACAAATATTAACATTTATTCTATTGTTAACACAACTAGGGAAAATACGTAATATCGAGGTAACCATCCGTGATAATCTCTCTCTCTCTCTCTCTCTCTCTCTCTCTCTATATATATATATATATATATATATATATATATATATATATATATAGTCTGTTTATTGTACAAACATTATTGGTTACATATGTGCATACATGTTTCAGTGGAGTCCCAATTCAGGGACAATACTTCATCATGAAACATGCACATATGTAACTAATAATGTTAGCACAATAAACATACTATATACACGCTCTGTCCTGAATTGAGCACTCTTTAATAATTAGGTGAGTTTCATTGGATTTACATCTAGGAATTCAACTGATACAACTAGTATATATATATATATATATATATATATATATATATATATATATATATATATATATATATATATATATATAAAGAGAGATCGATAGATAAATCTTCATGTGCTAAGACTTTGTTATTCCAAGTGCTACACAAGTATGTCCAGTGTAGAAAATATGCATAAAAGCTGAGCATAATAGTTGAATGAAACCAATCATCAAAAAAGAATGAAGGAAAACTGAACAATTAATAAATAAAAGTTCGTTGTTCAAAGGAATATGCAAATTAGTTAACCTTTATAAAGTTGTTCGCTTATCCATGACTAAGTACATGAAGTTCGTTTTAATATTTTGAATTAGAAAAAATGGCGTTTTAATATCGATGTTAGTGCGATAAAAACTTAATTTTGTATGTGTATAGAATATATATCCATCTATCTATCTTTATATATATATATATTATAGTCTTGTTTTAAATAGTTTTGTATGTATTTATAATATGTTAAATAGTTTTGTATGTATTTATAATATTTTAAATAGTTTTGTATGTATTTATAATATTTTAAATAGTTTTGTATGCATTTATAATATTTTAAATAGTTTTGTATGTATTTATAATAATAGTTGTATGTAATATTTGTATGTAATATTTGTATGTAATATTTGTATGTATTCATTATATTTGTATGCATTTATAATATTTTAAATAGTTTTGTATGTATTTATAATAATATTTGTATGTAATATTTGTATGTAATATTTTTATGTATTCATTATATTTGTATTCATTTATAATATTTTAAATAGTTTTGTATGTATTTATAATATTTGTATGTAATATTTGTATGCATTTATAATATTTGTATGAAATATTTGTATGTATTCATTATATTTGTATGTATTTATAATATTTTTGTATGTATTTATATTTTAAATAGTTTTGTATGTGTATAGAATATCTATCCATCTATCTATCTTTCTTTATATATATATATATATATATATATATAGAATAGATATATAGTTTGCTTGAAGCATTGTGTGGTATAGGTATGTAGTAGAGATTTTGAAGGCTATCACAATGCTAGGAATGAGATATAGTCGGTGTTGGTAAGAGCAGACGAAAACAAGTGGCGATTTACAAATCAATAAGTACATACATATATGTCTATATATACATATATTTATTCAGTTGTATTAAATACAAATGTTTTACTTGTTATGTCTGTGACAATATCCATAATATATTTCGGGGAAAAATTCCCCTTTTATATATATATATATATATATATATATATATATATATATATATATATATATATATATATATCCTCATGTTCACTTCTTACAAAGCATATCGCCACTTGGACATAAGGGGCTACTATTTGAGGCCATGTCTAGGAAAAAGATTAACAAGATATTTGTTTATGCTACATTTAAACTTCTGGTTTTCATTGCAGCCAAGGAAGCAGGCAGCAGGAAGAGAATTCCAAATCTAGCTGTTCGAGGGAAGAAACTATTAGAATAGAAAGCTTTCAGGCATTTAGAGACATCAACAGTGAAGGGGTGAGATCTTATTGCTCAGCGGGTTTGTTGAGGGGATACAAGTGATACAAGTTCATCAGAATATATATATATATACTGTTCGGTCGGAAGATATATTTAAATATGATATTTAGTGTACGTAGATTTCGTATTATTATTTTAGTCAATATTCCATTGATTATTATATTGTACCCAATATATTTGGGCGCTATCAGCTGGAATCGAAACCAAAGCATTATAGCATTCCAGTTTTAGTTGTTAAGTTTGAAATGTTGGCTAGAAATGACATCATGGCGTTAAAATTTGATATGGTGACAAACTTTGAGCTTTAGTATTATTAGTGGATAATTATATTTAAAAATAATACACATGCCGCTCCCCATTTTGTATAAATAATTGAATTCGTTCAACACGTATCGCAACGCAACAACAAATAAATAGCATCTACGTAAATCACTATATGTCCAACTGTCGCGCGAGATAGCCTAGGGGTAGAGGTTTACACTTGTTTCCATGGGGTCCCGATTTTGAATCTCGCTAGATTCGGCCAGTCTGATGAGTCGTAGACAACAAAATACGTGTCAGTGGATAATTATATTTTAAAAACAATACATATGCCATTCACCATTTGGGGATATTAAATTGGTCAAACGGAAAATTATTCCCAACTTGCATTTAGATAATGCACTTTCGTGTAAATAATTGAATTCGGAAAACAAATTTATAGCCTCTACGTAAATCGCGATATATTCAACAGTCGCGCGAGATTGCATAATAGTTTGTATTTCTTACCACGGGGTCCCGATTTCGAATCTCGCTAGATTCAGCCACTGATGACGACCGTAGACGACGAAACACGTGCCAGTGGAAATTATATTTTAAAAACAATGTATATATATATATATATATATATATATATATATATATATATATATATATATATATATATATATATATATATATAACTACTTCATTTACTCACATAAACCTAATATACGAAAGTATAGATTTATGCGTAAACTTTAAGTATTTACTTCAAAAGTGCTCAATACGTAGGTAGAGCTAGTTAGTAATTTATAAAATATATTGGGTGCTATCAGCTGGAATCGAAACCAAAGCATTATAGCATTTCAGTTTTAGTTGTTAAGTTTGAAATGTTGGCTAGAAATGACGTCATAGCGTTAAAATTTGATATGGTGACAACTTTGAGCTTTAGTATTATTAGTGGATAATTATATTTAAAAATGAAAGAGATGGGGTTGAAAGAAAGAGAAGAGAGGAAAAGAAGATAAAAATATAAACGATAGTATATTATAAGAGCGGGAGAAGAAGGAGGGGAATAGAAAGAGGCGAATGCAGGAAAGAATAAAGGTAAACAATGATATATAAGAGGTGGAAACAGAGAGAGATAGAGGGAGAGAGAGAGAGAGGGGGGAGGGAGAGAGAGTATGTGGTGGACAGGACATGAGGTACCCCAGCAATTCCCCCTCAATTCAATTTTGTTTTCAGAAGGCCAGACCAAAGCGTGACTCAACCACTAAGTTTCATTGGCCTGTGTATTAAAAAAAAAAAAGGAACCGTGTCCTTCACCGTCACATTTTTATTCGGACTTCTTCCCCTTTTCCATGGGAGAACACCCCTTAAGCGTCACCTTCCCACACCGCCAGTTCTCATGGCAACTGACATCGCGGTGGGTGGGGGGGTGTAAGGGTCCGAGATCAGTCGTCGTGTGAACGTCATCGACTTGTTGGCTTTTTTCACAGATTTTCTCTATATGAAACTGCCCTCAAAGCCTCACGCTACCCAAACGCTCCCGCCCCTTCCTTCTCGCCCTGCAATCGCCAGCTCTCAAATTGTTTCGGACGAAAAATGTCGTCTAATCCGTTCATTTATATCACATCAACCTCGAATCCTAGTATTCAGTACTTAGGTTAAACGTTGCATCCCTCTGCCTGTTCTACAAGTATTTTAATGGTACATGCTCTAACGAACTGCAAGCACTTGTGCCCCCACGACGCGAACACCCTCGACAGATCCGACAGGCTGCAAAATCTCACCCCCACACAGTGGAGATCCCTAGATGTAAAAGATCTTTCTACTCCAGTAGTTTCTTCCCCAGAACCGCTAGACTTTGGAATTCCATTCCAGGTCCCTGCTTTCCCAAATGTACTGACGTGTAGAAGTTCAAGTGCAACGTGAGCCGGCATCTTGCTGCCCAAATCCCCACATAGTACCCCAGTAGTTGTTGCCCCTGATAGTAGCCCCCTACACCAAAGTGGCAATGTGCCTTATTTGGGGTGAAAATGTAATAAAAAATAATAATAAGTCAACCTTATATAAAAAAACAAACAAAAAAAAGAAAAAATAGGCAAATCTGTACGACGTATGTACCTCTCATAGAATGAAAATAGCATATACTAAAACTCACGTGAATTGATATTATTAGTATTTTGTTTTGTTTTGTTTGTTGTTTTTATTTTTAACTAAAAAAATCAAATTTTATGTGAAAGCGTGTTGGTCTGTCATATTTAAAATTCATCATCGGTTACTTCCCTTCTTAGCAACCTCTCTAGAAGAAGAAATTAAAATAAGCATTGTAATGACTGTAAAACAAATAATAATAAAATATAAAAATCTTATGTAATGGTAAAGTATAATTCTCGACCACAAATATAAATATATTAAGTAGTGTTGGGACGATGGATCTGAATCGGAAAAATCGGAACTTTGAAGGGAATCGGAATTGGGAAAATTTGTATCCTTTAATTATCTCATTTTTATTTTATTTTATTTAAAACAAAATTTTCTGCAGCTGGACTGGTAGTAACAATATAATGATAAATATTTATTGATTTTAGATTACCAGTCACACTAAAACCTATAGATCACTTCCACAAGTGCGTTTTCACGTTTGAGAAAATATCTGCACAATTTACATGTGTTTTTACGGTAATCGTAAAAAAAAAAAAAAAAAAAAAAAAAACTTTATAGTAAATATTTAGAAATTCATAAAGAATCGACATCGGTAATTGTATCGGAATCAGGAATTTAGTACAGAATAGGCAATTGTATTGGAATCGGAAAAAAATATTGGAATCGTCCCATCACTAATATTAAGTCATTATAATAAAATGCTACATTGCATCCTTGGAGCAACACTATCACAATCGGGACATCTATAGAAGACGGAATACCTATTTTTCTCTATAAATATTTAGTCCTCCCACTGCTACCAGTTGACATCGTAACCTATTCTACATTTTCCTACAATACTTACATTGCACCCACCGTTACTGGTTATTAGCTGCATATAAATAACATAATCTTTCCATGACCTGCTAAAAAATTATAAATTCTCGCTTCTAAAAACCCGCCCCATTTGAAATCGCTGAGATCGGCCAATTCTATTATTCCAGAATCAACTTTTTCATACGCACGGGTAACATTATTTATTGTTAGATTTTGAATCGTCTTTTCTAACCTTTTGGGATGCTATTTTCTTTTTTGTTTTGTTTTCGTTTTTTTTTTGGGGGGGATGGCGTTTTTTATTATATTTTTCTTCTTTTTATTTAACATTTACTATTACTCTAGAAGATTATACTTATATATTTTCTTATGCTTAGCTTATCATGTTACTTATCGTGCCAACCGCTTACCACCCGTTCACGATGCTATTTTTCGTTTTGTTTTCGTTTATTGACCGACAAACAAATTATAAAAACTTTTTTTATTTTTTAGACAAAACACATTATTTGATCCAAAGGATGAAATAAAACCCGAAAATTTTCACCTCTTAACATTTATTGTTTATTAAAAATTTGATCCATGTCCAATTAACTTACATAAAAAAATTCAAAGATTTTCCCAAATCTCAGTACCCCTTATATCAAATCTCGAGTCTGTAGACTGAAAATTGACGCAGTAGTTTGGTAGAGAAATGTACACGCACAGACACACAGACAATTTCACTTATATATATATATATATATGCATATACCTGAATACATTAATATATATATACCTCAATATATATATATATATATATATATATATATATATATATATATATATATATATATATATATATATATATATACAGCCTTTGAGATTTGAAAAATAATCACCCGGCCGCCGGTCGAGAGTGAGGAAAAACTTACTCGCCCCAAATTATTTTACTCGTCCGACTTTATGTCTTTGTTTCAGTCAATAATAGGAAATAATTTTACAACAATTCAAGGAATTACCATGTATATAATCTAACAAGAAAATATTTGTTTAACTCTTGTAAATCAACTATTTTATTACTACAAACATTTCAACTATTTTATTACTACAAAAAAAAACGTTAAAATACAACACCAGTTTCTTTATATAGCATCATTCATAGTATTGTCATATAGAAATAAGAATCATTTCTTCGGATGCTTGAGGGAACGATACGTTTTTTTCCTCTTTCAAATGTTCGTCTTTACTTTTGTAAGCATGAAGTATATGTAGTTGTAGCGTCGAAGAATTATTTCCAAATGAATTTCAAAATCAGACAGCTTAATGAAGGCGACATTTTGACTACACGCCGAATGTGTAAATTTGAACTCTTGTTGACCTTTAGCGTGCCCACTCTTTTTTCAATACGATATTCCAACGGTCTCACAGCTAGAGATGAAAGAATTCACAAATGATGAGACATAGGTCATTATAAGTCACCGCATATTTGCCGGTCGTAAAATAAATTAGTTTTTTCCGTTTCTTTATTAAAAGAAATTTTATCGACTGGCGGGCGAGTGATTTACGACTTTTAGTCGCCCCAGGAAATTTTCAATCGACTGTGGCGACCGGTCGTGTAAAGTCTCAAAAGCTATATATATATATATATATATATATATATATATATATATATATATATATATATATATATATATATATACTTACTAGCATTTACGCTTGGCGTTTCCCGGGTGTTTGGAGGCGTATATTGAGCAAAAAAAAGCAGTAATTTTTTTTTAACTTTGGCCCCTATTATGACCCCTTAACATTTATTGTTTAGTGCTTAAATCAAGTTAAGTTAGATCCATGTCCTAGGAACCTATATCTAAAATTTTAAGTGCTTGACCCAAAATTGTCGGAGGAGTTAGGTAGAGTTCTCAAAGGTCAAATCGTGTAACTTTAACCCCTTAACAGCCAAATTTCTGTCAAAAAAGAGATCACAAAGATTTTCCGAAATCTCAGTACGTTGTGTGTCAAATTTCGAGTCTGTAGACTTAAAATTGACAGAGTTATTGCGTAGGAAAATGTACACAGGCACACAGGCAAGTTCACTTTTATAGATATCCTAGCATCTCAGCTCGTCGTTGCCCGGGCGTATGCTGAGCAACAAAAAAAGTGGTAGTACGAAGACAGGCTTGAACCCGTACTGCGAAGGAGGAAAAGAACGGGAAAAAACTGACGTCTTTGCTGTTACGACCACCACCAAACCGAAAGTGACGTCGGTTTAAATTAATGCTAGGCAACTGAAAGGAGAGGATGACTTTCGAAAATATCGGCGAAAACCCGACCCCCTTGTTTAAAAGTGACCAGTTGAAGGTGAAGATATTAATGTTTTCAGCCAATTTTTCGATATTTGTCGTCTGAAAGGTCGAGCTTAAAATCGACACTGATCTTTGTAAAATCCGTCGCCTCTGTCGAAAACTTTTGGCA
>NC_136483.1:168198509-168301009 GCF_053919585.1 Euprymna scolopes
ATATATAGATATAGATATATATATGTATATATATATATATATACAGAGAGAGGGGGGAGCAAGAAGAAGAAGAAGAAGAAGAAGAAGAAGAAGAAGAAGAAGAAGAAGAAGAAGAAGAAGAAGACTTCGTTAAACATTGCCGAATGGTAATAATAAAATACATTTCTCATGGATTTGTTTGGGAAACAAAGAAAACAGAAGAAATTAAGAACGGTTCATCTTTCAATTGTCGGGCTGGTCATTGTTCTCTTGCCGCCTTTTTTCTATGTTAAAAAAAAACTGATACGAAGGAAGGATGGGGGGTATTTTTTTTTTTTTTTTTTTTTTTCATTTCCTACGATTTCATTTCTACTTCTTTCCCGTCGCTCACAGAGAATCTGTCATGGCCAACTGGTTTTTCGGATTCCTTTTGATCCGCGGCGAAGAATTTCCTGGTTCGGTGAGAAACGAGCGTCGACAAAGTTTGAAAGTGGTGGGGGCCGAGGATGAAAAGTATTATTACGGAAACGACGCGGGAATCTTTCCATGTTGTTTTGTAAAGGCGTTCTCATTGGTTGTGCCAGTGTGCAGAAGTGCGTTAAAAAATTTTAACGGCGATCATAAAGCTTGATCTCAGTGTATCCGTTGGTTAGCATGAGGCCAGGTTCTTTAGCGCGTATACGTGCGGAATTTATTCATCTTTTATTTTTGTTAGTTAATAAAAATTAACTCCAAACAAAAACTATAATAAACACACACTGATTTGTATGTATACACTTGAGTATTACCAGTCCCAAGACGGGTAAAAATTCTGCAAGTAGTATTTTTGCATTGTTTTTATGTCCTGTTACCAAAACGAAAGCTATATAAACATTATGTCTAGTATCCTTATTCTATTTTTGATCGGGATTTATCATACTACAAGACGATGTATTCGGCATTGCTCGGTATCAAGGGTAACATCAAATTATTTAAAAAATGATGCAACAAAAAAAAAACGGAAAGAAACTGAGACGTACGCATGCGAGTATTATGTTTTTTTTCTAAACAGACCACTTCTCATAAGTATAAAAATACAGGAGTTGAGATCGAAACCAAACCTTAAGACAATGAGTCAAGTGCGATAACTATTAGACCAGCTTGACACGATCTTTAAAAAGTGTTTTAAAACCAACTTATTAATAACATAACGTGAACGATTCGAGCTTGTGCAGTCATAAAACAGTTAACAGATAAAAATCCGATGACCCCAGTACCAATTTTTTTAAATTTTTACCCCACGGTAGCACTATATCCCGGATGAAAACCGATTAAAAAGTTTTTCACGTGTTTGAATACCTTATATACCAAATTTCAAGTCTGTAGATCAAAAATTCGTTGAGTATATAGGTTGAGAAGTGTCCTTACACGCACACACGTTCTCATTTTTGTAGATATATAGATTTGGATTCTAGAAAATGTCTGACATTACAGGCTTAAGCTAAGTAATTTTAAGAATAAATTTGCATACAAGGAACTTTTTTACACGAGATTCATAACTTGTCAAGGTCTTAGGGGAACTTGAGAATAAGGATTAATAAGTTTAAGGCTAGCAGTGAGGCAATAGCGTAGTGATCGGTAGTGATGACAATTTGGTAGGATTTAATTATTTAAGGGGATCGCTTAATACTTGCTAAATTAGTGGAACATGGATCAATTTAATGCAAATTTGTAACATTAGCGGTATGACACGTATGTAAATGAGCAAGCCGGTGCACAAGGCGACGTCACAGCGAAGGCAAAGAAGGCAAAAAAGAGAGAGAAAAATGGAACCACGCGGGTGGCGAGTACGACTTCAACGTACGTGGGAGTCCTATCGGATCTTTTAAAACAGGATACAATCCGAACTTAGAACAGAAAAAAAAAATGGTCAGATGATTGTGTGCCCAGGGGTAAGCTGCAGACATAGCAGCAGAAACAAAAACAAAGATTAAAAAAACAAAGCGTGTGGCAGGAGAGCAAGCGCGAAGCACGTGCCAGCGAGATAGGTTTTTGAAAAACCTGCGTTCTTGTGTATCCATTTTGCTTAGAAGCTCAATGTATATGTATATTAAATATAATAGAGCATATATACCAATTAAAAGCAGAACTACATTTCAAAACAACTCCTCCAACATGTTAAAAATTTCGGTGCATTTTTGTACAGATCTGTTTCGTTATTCAGAAACAATCGGTTATTATTGTGTCAATGGCGAGTCTTTTTTTGTATATACTCCTCAGAAAAAATTAAAATCCTTTGCTTAGAAAGAAAAAACTACACGACAATATAATATCAGAAAAGAAAAACGAAAGAAAATTCATAGAAGACTCCACATTATATGTTTATTTCAGCAGCCATTTTGTAAAACTAGATAGGTTTTGTTCAACATTTGAATTAAAATGTTTTAAAATGTTTTCATTCTATAAAGTAATTATTTGCTGTTTACTATTATTACTACTATTACTTTATTTATCTAATATTTATTTTCTGTAATTTGTTAACAAAGATTACATTTTTCTGAGGGGTATATGCTCGAAAAGAGTCGATATTGACATAATTATAACCGATTGTCTCTGCATAACAAAACGGATCTGTAAAAAAATGTACTGGGATTTTAACAAGCTGTTTGGCATAAAAATAAATGTTTGAATCTTGGAGTGTAGCTATACTGTTATTATATATATATATATATATATATATATATATATATATATATATATATATATATATATATACATATAAAGCTGAACGTGTGTGTGTGTGTGTCTGGTCACGAATAGGCTCCTATATGGTTGACTATTATAGAAAACTGATCACATATAATGATAGAAGATGTATCGAGACACAGGAATGGGTACGTTTGATCTGGCATAATAATGATTCATTAAAATTGTATGGTATGCGTACGCACCTGGTCCACAAAGTATGGAAATAAAAAATTAAAAATTAAAAAAAAAAACGTTTACAAGTGTTTTTAAAATAGATGTACATAAGAATACATTGATAAGCATGTTTTAACTAAAATATAGATGGTATAATAAAATTGTGTGGTCTGCATTCGCGCCTGGCCTCCATAGAATGGAAATAGGCACAAACTTTAATAAAGACTTTTCATATCTACCTGCGTAAGTATACTTTGATAATTATGTTTCAGTTTGAAGAAATATGGTATAATAAAAGTATGGGGTGTTCGTTCGCGCCTGACCTCCATAGAATGGAAATATGTCACAAAGTTTAACAAGGTTTTTTAATATAGATCCACAGAATATTGTGATAAGTGTTTCAGTGTGAACAGGTATGGTATAATAAATTATGGGGTTTATCTATTTTATTTTTACTTTCATCATATTTTGCTTTATTTTTTATACCCCCAAATTCGAGGCTATCTCTTTACAACCCTTCCTTTTCATAACCTAATCAGAGTCCATTTTCTGTATGCTGTTTTTGAACCCATTCAACGACGGGTACTTTTGCTAGTATATATATATATATATATATATATATATATATATATATATATATATATATATATATATATATATATATATATATAGATCATCGTATAACGATTAGATCACTCTCTGACTAACGTAAATAAACATTTAAAAATTAAAATGTTTAAAATTCGACGTTATTTAACGTGCTTAATGGTAGCCGAATGGATTAGGTCTTCGCTAATCGAGCCAGAGATGTCTCATGATGCGGGGGTTCGAATCGTTCGACTGGTATTAATCGTGACACCCTGCACTGAAGATTCCTGAAAGGATGAAACACTAGTGTCCGTAGTTATTATTATAGTAAAAAAAATAATTATATATATATATATATATTTATATATATATATATATATATATATAAATCTAATTACATGTTACACGCACATGTGTGTGTAGGTGTGCGTGTGGGGGGTGTTGAGACGATTAATCGAAATCGGCATCAGAAATCAAAAATCTCGGAAGATTTAGGGGTATCGGAATCGGTATCTGAATCTGAAAAACTTTGTGCCTATTTTCCGATGCCATAAACGATTATTTTAATTCTTTTCATTGGAATTAGCTTATAGGCAAAATCTTCCACTGCTGTTAGAATTAATAAAATAATAAATATTTATCATTTTAAACTACCAGTAAAACAAAAATTTGTAGCTCATCCCCGACAAGCGTATTTTTACATTTGAGAAAATAACTGCATATTTAACATGTGTTTTTACGATAATCGAAAAAATAATGACTCTATTGTTAAATATCAAAAGATTTATAAAGAATCAGAATCAGGATCGGTAATTGTATCGGAATCGGGAAAAATATTGGAAAATTTCCATCACTAATATATGTGTGTGAGTGTAATTGTATGTTTGTCTGTATTAATATCAAACTTGATTACATTATTTTTTTTTATATTGAAATAACTTAACATGTTACCCAGTTATTTCAAAATGGATCTATTTTTGTGCAATGTGTTTGTTTTTGGTAAAAACCCAACATTTTCTGACATTTCTTGTGGACGCATACGCTATTCCGTCCAGATGCTATTTAATGTTTTTAAAAAGTATGCCGTAGTTGAGAGTTGATAATTTCAATAACTTTGCAATTCAATAAACTAAAAAAAAAAATCTTGATGCAACGGGTATTTTTTTTTGGGGAGGGGGGGTCAACGTTCGAACAATACTTCTGTGATTTCTTATAAAATATTGTTGCTAACCTTTCAGGATTTAAAACTTCACCACAAAATAACGTCAGTTCATTAGATGTTTACTGTTAAATCAACATCCGCAAACAAATTGACTGATTTCTTGCTTGGCAATATCACACATTGCTGAAAAAAGTTAGGAGGAAAGAAAACCATTAACCTCTTTTCATATGATAAATTGTCTATAAAATTCTCAGTCATATAAAGGACTGATCCGACGACAATCGTGGCAATATTTGTCAATGTTTTTTCACATATATCCATTACAATAAAGTCGTATACCTGTCTGTTTTTTTGTTTGTTTGAGTGTTTGTTGGTCTGCTTGTTTGTTCACAATATATATATATATAGCAGATGACGTCATATATGACATCACAGCAGATGATGCAATCCCGGCCAACCAGGTTTCATGAAATCGTAATTTGTTCACAATATACGTCATATTATACATGTTATAGCAGATGAGGTCACATATAACGTCTATTGTGAATATGACGGCATATCTGTAAATATGACGTCACATATGATGTCATAGCAGATGATCATAGTGAAAAAGACGTCATACAACTAAATATGACGTCACATATGATATAGCAGATAACCACGTATATTGTGAATATGACGTCATATAACTGTAAATATGATGTCACACATGATGTCATAGCAGATGACGTCAAATATCTATAGATATGACGTCATATATAACGTATGTTGTGAATATATAGTAGCACGCCACCCGGCGTTTCCCAGTCGTAAAATACGCTTAAATATATTTTGATTTATGCAGATTTTGTATTTATTATTATTATAGAGCCAATATTCTATCGAGTATTATATTGTACCTAATATATGGTAGTGATTTGAAAAGTTTTTTTTAATGTGACTTGGGTGCCATCAGCTGGAATTGAAACAAAAACATTTAGCGCTCCAGCATTATTCGTTACCATCTGAACTAAGTCAATACGCATATAAATGCTTAACGATAAGCTTGATAAAGGTATAAAGGTATAAATGTATATTTGCGTATGCGTATAAGTAACACGTTTAGTCGATTTACGATTGCCAAGTTTCATTTTTTTAATTTTGAGCCTTTTGAAACTATTTTACTGGCTAAAATCCTACTCGAATTTGTTCCACAGGTCTAAATCCCCTATAGTTCAAATTTCACGTTTGAATATCAAAAATTAGGTAGTTTGGTAGAAACCATTCCGTACACAGACAAACAGACATACGAGGCAAAACAAACACAGACGCCAAAAATAAATCCAATACGGTCACACTATCTTCCAATATCTGCTACATGTTTTCCGGGTATTATCATTCGATTTTAGTCTATATCGTAAACGCCTATTATATTTCTGGCGAGAACCACTCTCTCAAACAAGTCATATATACAGGTGGTAGCAAGATATTATTCAGTTATTATTATGTTCTCCCCCTCTCTCAGTTTACACAGTTCCAAAATATTTCATAGGTTTAATTATTAAACGTGTCCGTTATTATTTCATTTTACAAATTCGTTTGATTAATAGTTAACTAATTCTCATTCAGTATATAAATAATGAATGCTCCCTCCGTTTCATTTTTTCTTCCATTAATTTCATTGAGTTCTTAGATTCATTCCACAGTTTAAGAGATTGAAGTTTCACAATAAATTTCGTGAAATTCAATATGGCGTCAGTCTTTGTTCACTTCGATAAAATCAAAGAAAACTTTAATTGAAAGACTGACATATTAATTTTATAAATTACACGTTCTTATTTTTGGGGGAGGAGGATCAAATTCAAATAATTTTTTAAAGAATGATTTTCTTCATGGCTTACTGACTATGGACCACAACGTACACTGTTTGAAACTTCTAAATACGATTTGCTAGTTGTTTAGTCCATGTGATACAATCAAGGCCATATAAACTACTGGAACGACACAAATTAAGTAAACTTTTATTTTAACAGTTATTGGTACATTTTTTATTTTAGAATAGTGTTATGTTTTTGGAAAGCGGCCCAACTCAGTCTGATTCTGCGTTTCAGCCTCGTCACAGGAGAAAATCAGTTTATGCCCTAAATAAATGAATTCGCTGACCTGTTTGATGGGTTTACTGTAAATAGTCATGTTTAGGTTAGACTGTGATTTAGCTGTAGACATACATTCTGTTTTCTCTAGGTTTATTTCTAATCCTATCTCCTTTTCATTCTGTGTATTAACATTGACAAAAACATGAAGTTTATGCGTGGATTCATTAACAAAAGCGATGTCATCAACATAGATGTTGGATAGGATTTGTCCACTTATAGAAAAACCGCTTTGGCAAGTCTTCTTTTTCTCAATCATAACAGCAATTAATGTAACACAGAACTGGATCGCTGAAAGCATATCTCCTTGCTTGACACCCTTTTTTATGTTTACGAAGTGGCTAAACTCAAGGTCGGTTTTTATAAAAGTCAGTGATCTATCGTGAAGTGATTTTAGAAGATTAATGTAGTTTTTATCGAGAGGGGTCTTGTCTAAAATTGACCAAAGTTTATCTAATTTGATACTATCGAAAACTTTTGTAAAATCGATACAAATGATGTATAATGGTTTATTAAAGTCGATCGATTTTTCAATTAATTAGCTAAGGACAAAAATCTATTCGACTGTGCACCTTCTAGGTTGATGAGGATGCTTGGGAATCGGGGAGACAGGAATAAAGATTAACCTTGATTCTGTTTCCAATGAGAGTCAAAGAGTTTATAAACATGGTTCAACAAACTTATATGTCTATAGTTTTTACATTGGGACCTGCCATCCTTTTTTGCGCAAAACAACGATTAATGCTGTCTTGAAATTAGAAGGAATTTTACTAGTTTCTAAAATAAGATTGAACAGTTTATGAAAAATTATGACCATGGCAACACGTCCGGCTTTTAAAACCTCGGAGTGAATGGTATCGATGCCAGGGCATTTGCCGCTGGATATTTTGTTCATGGCTGTTACGATTTCTTTCTTTGTTATTTATGGAATTAGTAATTCTTCTGAAGTTGGAAGGGGAGAAAAAGTAATAGGGTCGTCATATAAATCTTCGGAAAATGGAGCATGTTTCTGTAAAATTTCTTCCCTGGAAGTTAAGATTTTTCCGGGTTTTTTGGGGGGGTGGGAGGGGTTCTTTGCTACTCCAGCTAATATTACGTTTCTGCGTTTTTATGTATTTATTTTATTTTATTTTATTTTAAAAAATTTTTCTCGCGCTATGAAAAAATATTTTTTTCATAGTGAGAGAAAAATTTTTTATCCGGGGCTAAATTTGAAATTTTATCAAGGTCATCATTTAGTTGGTTCATTTTATCCCTTTTGGCCATTTTTTTTTTTTTTCGTTTCTGTTTTTGCTACTTTGTATTGAGTTGAATTGTCTACATACTTTATACAAATAATTTTCTTGTTATCAATTGCTCTTTTCGTATCGGGTTGAATCCGCTGTGGAGCTAGTTGTTTTACAGGTGGCGTGACCTTTTCAGCAGTTTCAATGATTTTCATGTTCACTGCATATGAAAATTATCAACGTCAATAGGGGGGTGTATCTGTTAAAGATTGACATCGGTTATTATGCTTTAATTGGGAAAAAATCAATAGTTCAATGTGTTTCAAATCTTCAACACTATGTTTCTTCATTGAAGTTTTAGGTTTCTTCCAAGTGCACTTTACATTAACGACAACATAAAGAAACAAGTGGCGCATTTGTGAGGTTTTGACGAAATCTGATACGATAAAGAATGAAATCGATTTGGGTTTTACTCTTTCTCATTGTTGGGATGACTTCAAGAATGAAGCTTACGGTTCTGAAAGGAAGTATTAATTAGATGAAAGTTATTAGAACAGAAACTACCTAACCGAATTCTGATATGTGAGATGTAAGCAAACGACAAGAGCATTGGAATCGACCATAATGAAAAGAAACTCACGCTGTGGGCCGCTGTCTAATAATTTCAGAATTTAGTCGTAAAGCTGTTCAACGTCTTCATCAGTTTTACTAGAAGTAGGAATATCAACTTGGATAAAACAATCTTAGTATCCTGTCCATAAGGAAAACGCATTGTCAGTCTATCAGAATAAACCTTGGTAGTCAAAAATAAACGGAGAAATTTAGAATTTTTAAGAAGGAAATCTACACCATTTCAGTGAGAAGTATTATTCTCGGAAAGGAAAGGCAATGACCAGATGCGAGTGTTCCAGTGGACGAGTCCTTAATTTGAGTTGCGGACTAGCTAATAATGTCCTATTTCATGCGTGCAAGCTCAACAAGTATAACATCAAGATATTGGTTGAGGAATGCTATAAATTGGGAACTGTAGGTGCAAATACGAAGTTGTTTTGTATTTTAAAATCATCTAATGCGTTTCATTACGGGGCATCACCAGATGGAAAAAAAATGCAAAATATCCACCCTCAGTCAAACTGTTTCCCTAACCCATCTTTTTGATGAATCAAAAGTAAAACATTTAAACGGATACTAAACTTACGGAAAAAAAATGAACAACTACAAAAACAACAAGGATCCTTCAATCTCTAATAGTGGATTTTCTAAAATCCGAAATTAAGAAGATACATGTAAATTACAAAAAGAAAAAAAAACAAATATGTCGAAAAACTAAAGAAGAAGAAAACACCAAATGATTTTTCCTTTTTTCTTGGCGGCAGGGTCTCATTTAATAAAATGTTTGTACCTTCTAGTGATTTTTAAACAGTTTATCTGTTCATTTTAACACACACACACACACACACACACACACATATATATATATATATATATATATATATATATATATATATATATATATATATATACTAGCAAAAGTACACGTCGTTGACTGGGTTCAAAAACAGCCTACAGAAAATGGACTCTGATTTATGAAAGTATGATAGGTTATGAAAAGGAAGGGTTGTAAAAAGATAGCTTCGAATTCGGAGGTATCAAAACCAAAGCAAAATATTATGAAAGTAAAAATAAAATAGATAAATCCCATAATTTATTATACCATACCTGTTCACACTGAAACACTTATCACAATATTCTGTGGATCTATATTAAAAAATCTTGTTTAACTTTGTGACATATTTCCATTCTATGGAGGTCAGGCGCGAACGAACACCCCATAATTTTATTATACCATATTTCTTCAAACTGAAACATAATTATCAAAGTATACTTACGCAGGTAGATATGAAAAGTCTTTATTAAAGTTTGTGCCTATTTCCATTTTATGGAGGCCAGACGCGAACGCAGACCCCACAATTTTATAATACCATCCCTATTTAAATTAAAACATACTTATCAAAGTATTCTGATGTACATCTATATCAAAAACACTCGTAAACGTTTGTTTTTTTTTTAATTTTTAAATTTCTTATTTCCATACATTGTGGACCAGGCGCGAACGCAGACCCCCACAATTTTAATGAACCACCGTTCTGCCAGATCAAACCTACCAATTCCAGTGTCTCGATACATCTTCTATCATTTTATGTAATCAGTTTTTTAAAATAGTCAACCATAAAGTAGCCTATTCGTGACCAGACACACACACACACACGCGCACACACACACACACACACACACACACACACACACAGACATTCAGCTTTATATTGTATATATATATATATATTTATATGTATATGTACATAAAAATACACATATATACATATATATATATACATATAAAGATATATACACATATACATGTATATACATATATATACACATATACATGTATATACATATATATACACATATATATATTTATACATATATATACACATATACTTATATACACAGACATATATATACACACTTATACATATATATACACACATATACATATATATACACATATACACATATACATATATATACACATATACATATATATACATATATATACATACATATATATATACACATATATATATACATTTACATTTACATGAAGCTGGCCTGCTAGGACACTATATATATATATACAACTATATATATATATAAGAGAGAGAGAGAGACAGACAGAGAGAGAAAGAGAGAAAAATTCAGATTAGTTTATATCCACAGGATAACACCTTAGAGAAACCTTACCGCGTGATATAAACGGGGTCAATAATCAATAGAGCTGTTTATTTGGTCTAACATTTTTTTTTATTGATACAAACATTTTTTGGTTGCACATTTTCAGAGATGATTCGGCCAGTCCTCCTCGGGTTTAACGCTTTTTTTATTATGGTTGCATAGCATAAACTACGACAATATTAGTGCAAATAGACATAAGTTCAGAACTCTATATTGTTGTCCTCATGCCAAGCCGACACCGTAAAACACAGAATTTAAATATTCAAACTTTTCCTTTCGCCAGAGCGGAGACATAAAAGCAACGTCTGAAAGATTGTACGACGTCAGCATCACTTTTCAACTGACGGTTCAATTAGAAACGTCGTCACACCCTCGGGTGGTAAGTTTAAAAGTTAGGGTTCGGTTGTTGCTGGCAGGTCACTGATCCTGTCTTGTACGGAGAAGGCTTTTCGGAAATATCTTTCAAGTGAATCGGCTTTCGAAAAATTCTTTGATTCGCTTTTCTTTGGTAACACTTCCGGCGGCGGGGTAGCCACATCAAAAACAGTTACCCCCACTCCAAAGCATGTGGGTAGATCTTGCTACTCTCTTAGCAACTCGGCTAAATAATTTTATTTTATCGATGCCTCCGTTCAGTCTCAAGAGACAATGGATACCCCCTGTAAGGATAACTGCGCGTGTAATTGTGGAGCAAGTATTACGCAATCAACAACCACACCTTTCCTGAATCGGCTAGGAGACGCCCAAGATTTACTGGAAACAATGCAGAGATAAGCGGAAAGTTCATACAACATCTGGAATTCTTAAATGGTCTCCCATTTTTATACTGACCAGGCTCGACGTTGCTTAACTTCTGTGATCATACGGAAGCGTTTGTGTGAAAATGAATTATGCCGTATATTATTTTATGCGCGTAAATTTAAAGGCAAGGGTAAGCGAAGGGACCGCCACTGGTCTCTTAGCAAATTTCAGAACGTTTCCTCGATTAAGATGACTTTGCTTTATACGCAATGGAAGTCATGCAATATCACATTTAAATGCGATGAGTCTTCTGCATAAGTAACGAGTTTTCATGATCCAGTGGAAACGACGCCAAACTTCAATAACTGATGGCCGTGGTTTGAATTCTCCTTAGATTTAGCCACGCTGATATACGCTAAAACAACGAAACACTTGTCCGTTAATATTAATGCTCAATTATGAAATGTGATAATTTTGTAGCTTAATCCTTATGTCAACCATTTTTGGCTTAAAACCTATTGGTATATGAAAATTTACTGAATTACTACATATGTTACGCATAAGTCTCTCTCTCTCTCTCTCTCTATATATATATATATAGATATATATATATATATATATAGTTCAAAATTTTGTTGAAAATTCAAAGACTCACGTTTTCATTTTTATAACCATCGTTTATTTCCTGGATTTTTTCCATTACAGCTGTTTTATTGATGAGTTCGCAATTTTACGATTTATGCTTCCATAAAAATATCCTGTCCCCACCAACTTCTTCAGATATTTACCCATTAGATTTTTACAACAAATGTATGTATGTGTGTGCTGGGGTGGAGAGGGCTCCGGTAAGCCGTGGTGAAGGCAACCTTTCTAGGAGAAGCAAATCTCTGATTTAAAAAAAACTATAAAGCTGGTCTGCAGTTTAAATTGTTGCTGGCTATCTTGCTTGTGGCTGGATCTCAACATTTTGAACCAAAAGAGAGAGAGAGAGAGAGACTTAGTTATCGTACAAAGCTAAGACTCTGTAACATCATCTGTGTATAGATACTCCCTCGGGCATTTGTCTATTTAAATGGTCCTGTGGTGATGGAAGTCATTTTTGGGCTCATGGACTTTAAGTGCCTGAGGGAGTGGCACTCGTCTGACAAGACGTTGCAATCATATATATATATATATATATATATATATATATATATATATATATATATAGAATATTTGGTAGTGATATGGAATACGAGCGGAGAGGAGGTTAAGAAAAAAAAAAAAAAGAAAAAAACCTGACTACCCAAATAATTCTAACTGAAGCCGGAGGTTTCTCTGCTTGCACAAAGTAGGGGGGTTAGCAATGATGGCGAGTGCTTCGAGGACAGACAGGTGGAACTTTGTGCGTCCTCGGTACAAAACAGAAAAACACTCCGGAGAGAAAACAAGACCGCACTCCTTTTTATCGACCAAGTGTTGGCCGATGGACGATTCTATCAGTTGAGATTTTCTGGTAGTAGGTTGATGATCCCGGATGAAACGGGGAACATGTTGGGCGATTCTGACCTGAAGACGCTGGGTCGTCTTGCCTATATAGACGGCACCACACCGACATTGAAATTTATAAATAATATTACTTGTTTGGGAGATAGGCAAGACATCCTTACGAAATGAGGGAAAGGCGGTTTTTGTGGAAAAGGCAATATATATATATATATATATATATATATATATATATATATATATATATATATATATATATATATATATATATATATAGTCAAAGTTTTGTATTCCGTAATTATTTACGTCTGTGTTTGAGTTCGTTCTCTATGGATTAGAAAACGCTTGAATCGATTTTTATTAAATTTCATACGAAGGTATTCAGAATCCCTATTTTAAGGGAGCAAGCAGGTGGACTCACCTCTTACCCATCCATTTGTTTTATTTTTTGCTTATCTAATTGAGTAATTATCCTATTTTCGTATTTCTTCTTTTTTATGATATAATTATTTTATCCTTTCCAATTTATTAATTTTATTGATTTATTCCCCAAATCCTTATTTACACCTTCAAATGTTCGTCTTTATTTATATGTCCAACAGCTGTTTTATCCGTTAAAATAGGGATTATGAATATATTCATATATGTATAACAAATATTCTTTTAGTATCTGAAGAGTAGTTATTTTTGGAATATTTTTAAAATTATACAATGTTTAAATTTGTCCACATGGTTACGAAACTATTGTAACACATAAGGAATACACCGCATGATGTTCTTTATTCATATTTTGTTGTCTTGATTTTGCAAAAGATATTATACGCATGTTCGATTATGTAAACTTATAATTTTGAAGATTCAATAATTGAGTAAATTAATTTGGACTTTGATTTTATTGGCATATGAACATTACGGGAATTTTAATATATATCCAAAATTTTGGTTAAAAGGATACTAATAAGGTTTATATATATATATATATATATATACTAGCGTGGGATACCCGGCGTTTCCCAGGTGTTTGGAAGTGCGTATATAGGAGGGGGGGATACTGTTTTAATATTATAAAAAAAATACACGATGTTATAAAAAATTGGAAAAACCAAAAAGAGGAAAAAAGGTTTAGGTAGGAAGACCGCTGCAACCCGAAGCATCGAGGCTAATGCGGGAAAAAATGTCTGACACGTTACCTCTACGCCAAAAAAAAAACACAATTGAGAACGGATAAAATTAACCCTTTAAAACACTTGCAGGTGGTTGAAACTAACGTCAGCGTTTTCTAGGGCAAACAGTACGTCATTGTCGTAGTAGCAGGAGGAGGCCGAGTTTAGGGTGAAGGTCCATCCACACACGCGCACGCGCGTACACACACATTTTAGCTTTTATATTTATAGATGCCCCCGCCCTGGTTTAGCTAATATATGACGCGTAAAATTGAAAGGAATAAAAACAAAACGAACGTGAAAGAACACCAAAGAAAAATAAAGAAAACACAAAGAAAAAAACCTCAAAAGTTACTTACCGTGGATAATGAAAATATGTTTATTAGATTTTATTTATTTATTTTTCTTTGTTTCAATGAAAAAGACATAAAATGAATAAATAAAACCAGAAAACTGGCCGTGATTTTTATTTTTTTTTAATGTTGGTTTGTTTTGGTTTATTTTATTTTATTTTTGGTATTGTTTTCTTTGTTGTCGCTGTTAACCAATTTGAATGTCGTCTGATTCCAATATCGATAGCGTAGTAGTAATTGTGCTAATGAAACTCTCAGAAATGCAATGTATAGAAATAAATAATGAATAAGTAACTAATCCGAAAATAGGAAGTCAGCCGCCTCCCTAGTATCACGTATGAAATTAGTGCAAACATAATAGAAGTATAAAGACAGTAAATAAAATATTAAAGAGACTAATCGGTGCAAGATTTAAAGAACGCTGACAGCTGACTGTTAAAGTTTCTTGTAAAAACTGGAATCCCATGTTAGTTCGTTTCGTTTAAGTAATCCTTCGAATCGCAACCCCCAACTCCTACAAAAAAGAGAAAAATATAAAGGGAAGGAAAAAAGGAGAAAAAGAAGAAGAAATTTATAAAATGGCACAAGTAACCCACGGAATAACTGGAATGTAAAGTCGCGTTTCACCCAACGGAAAAATGCCAATCCATATTTTTTTAAGAAACTAAGAACTCAAACCGGTGTTCCTCATATATTCTCCTGTGGACGAATCCGCAGCGGTGTTAAGTGGTCGCGGGCGGAGTATGAATCGAATAGAGAGAAAAGATTTTACAACTTCCATTGATTCTAACCGATTGTTGCAGTGAACTCTCACCAGAAAAAATATAGAAATGTACGAATATCAAGGAACTGTAAGGGTAGTAGGCCTATAGCACACTTCAGATGCTGTGCTGAAGTGTGGGGACATTACATTTGAATGTGATGTTGTGATTTTTAATCCTATTAAGGTCAAACTCACACGGGGAAAAAATGAGTTCATTTTATATATATATATATATATATATATATAATAAAGAAGAGAAGAAATTTATAAATACATACATAATATATATATACATAATATATATATATATATATATATATATATATATATATATATATATATATATATATATATACAGTTGGGGTACTTTTAAATATAGCATGTCGTCATTTTTATATATTTTTTTAAATAGGCATCACCACTTATCAAGGCCCGGAGACCACTCGAGGATAAGGGTTAAGTGTGTACAGTAGTCAATTGAACAATATAGTAATTGTTAGTAATAGAAATTAGGTAAATTTGTTAACTAAGTGGAACATCTCATCAAGAACTTGTTTATGTTGGACTTGAAGGCAACCAGATTGTACGTATATTTTTCAGATTCATTTCAGATCAGGAGTAAAGGTCAAGCTCAGAAGCTTATCAAAACATGACGCCTCCTCAAGACGAGAGCCATTCATTTCAATTGATGCCAGATGGAGATCAGAACGTTAACGGTGTAAAGATAGAAGTTTGATTTTAGATGCATTGAAAGTAACCAGCCACCCCTTTCCCCATTGTACTACGTGCTCAAGATCAGAGTAGAGAGACTCGGAGAGAACTTGGTCGTTTACGATCTTAGATGTGCTACCATATATAGTAGTGTCATCAGCATAAATGTCTACAAATGATGTAAAGATGTGATTTGGAAGATCATTAATGTAAATAAGGGAGAGAACTGGGTCCAGGATGGACCCCTGAGGGACTCCAGCATTAATACTGTTAGCTTCTGATTTCTGCCCATCAACCACTACTCTTATGAACCTATCAGAGAGAAATGATTTAATAATTGAGAAGACATTTCCAGCTATACCATAGCTGGAGATCTTGTGAAGTAAATCTTTCGGCCTTTGATATGTCAAGAGCAATTGTCTTAGAAAGATTGCCTCTGTCGAGCGATTCACTAATCCTATAAGATTATACTGTAAGCACATCTGCTGTAGATTTAGCAGCATGGAAACTATATTGTGTGTCACTAAGGTTATTTTAGCTGAGATGGTTGATTATTTCTCTATTTAACACGGATTCCAGCAACTTACTCATGACGCACAGGAGACTTATTGGCCTGTACTGAGAAGGAGATGAGCGTTTTCCTGAATTCTTAAATACAGGGCATACTGATGAGATTTTCCAGGGTGATGGGAAGCAATTCTCTTTAAGACAACTTTTAAACAGTTTTGTAAGTATGGGTGCTAGTTCTGGTTGAAGTTTTTGGAGCACTATGATTGGAATACCGTCAAGAGGAAATATTGGGGGCATTAGCTGCAAAGTTCTTGGCAAAGAGTTTGGTTTTGTCTGATGCTGACGAGATTACCTCAGGTCCATTGATGATAGTTGGGATAGAACACACGCTTCTGTTCAGGATTCTGTTTGCTATTTGCCAAAACTGGTGGGAACCAAGCCGCTGCTCAGCTACTTTGGACTTGACGGACTGAGTATACAATTCTCTTGCGTTTTTTATTACTTTCTTACAATGGTTGCTGGCAGTCGTGAAAGCGGCTTTAGTCTTAATACATCTATTACGTTGGAAGCAATGGAAAAAGTGATTTCGTGCGCAATGGCAGCAGCACATTCTGGAGAGAACCATGGCTTACTGTTAGGTTTTTGCTGGAGATTTTCGAGGGTATCAAACGGTCTATACCTACAATTAACCATTCCATCCAGTCTGATACTATAGAGGACACATCCTTTTTAAACATGGAGCGCAGAGGTAGATCTGATATAAATGTATGGAAGCTATCCCAGTCAACCATAGTGTATCGATATACTGTACGATGGAGAGGTATGTCTGAGGACTTATTACATTTCATTTTTATCTTAATTGATACAACAGAGTGGTCGGAAGGTCCAAGAGGAGACAGAACGGAAACTGAACATAGTTCAGGGCAAGTTGTGAGAAAAAGGTCTAGGAGGCTCGCATACTGGCCGTCAGTGTCGGGCACACGGGTGGGTTCCTGAACAATCTGAGTGAGGTCATAAGCAATGGAGAAATCATAACAGAACCTGCCCTCATAATCGGTCTTGTTTGAGTGGGTTAACCATTCCACATTGTGAACATTGAAGTCTCCACATACGTGAATGTTAGCTGAAGGATAAGCAGATAGGACGTGATCAATTTTCTTAGATATGCTTTTAAAGATAGTAACTCCGCTGTTGTGGGGGTGATAGAGAGTAAATATAAACGAAGTAGTGTGAGCAAGTGCAACCCGGAAGCACATATGGGGTAAGTTAGGATCTTCTCTGGAGATGTCCCTACCACATGGAAAGCCATCTTTAATATAGGCACATATTCCATGCCCAGGGCGATCTTGGGGTTCAGATTTAGAAGTTAAGTTGAGTATCCTTTAATTACAAACTCATCTAGGGAAATAGTCTGTCCAATTCCAGTTTCACTTAGAAATAACAGGTCTGGTTTAGTCTCCTGTAATTGGGTTTCAACCTCTGGAAGGTTAGAACGTAAACCCCTGATGTTGGAGAAGGAGACATGGTAGTGGGGGTCTACGTTGGAAGTTGGAGATCCGGGTTTAATCCTGTATTTTTTCTTGAAACTTGTCATGATGGAGTTTGGGGATATGTGGACTAGATCGACAGACTTGCTTAGAGCAGGACAGGGAGGGAAACGAAGAATTTATTTTGCAGCACATGATAAGGTAAAGCCGTAACAATTACCTACTAATATGGCATCGAGAGACCCCACCAGAAGCTACTGCATTGTTCAGAATCCATTCACCAAATGGCAATACAGCAGCCCCAGTACATTGCACCTGCTAATAGGACAGCCTCCTTAGTGGTTAATCCAAGGTTCGGGTGTCTGACTATCAGGCGGATGTCAGCCCAGATAAAACGTTTACCTCCAGCGCCCTTATTAGTGACTTGGCTACAAGGATAGACATAGAAACAAAAAATTTCTTACATCTCTGGCGACTGTTCGCGCAAAATACTGCCAACCTAGAATACAGCTTTGTATTCTCCCTTTGTCAGAAAAATCACCCATTAAAAAAATGAGAACTGAGGGACAAATAAAGAGAAGCGAGAGTAACGGGAGCTGCGACAACGCATCCACAATGCCTTCTCTATTCTCCAATACGTTTGAATACGTTTCTTTGAATTTTTATTATGACGCTATTATTGATATTATTATTATTATTATTATTATTATTATTATTAGTAGTAGTAGTAGTAGTAGTAGTAGTAGTAGAAACATTGTTCTTTATTTTTATCTTATTATTATTACTACTAGAAAAAGATAATAATAATAATAATAATAATAATAATAATAATAATATAAGAAGAAGAAGGAGGAGGAGGATAAAAACAACAACAACGCCAAATGCGTCAGATGTTGGCAAGTTTTGCGTAGGGATGAAGTAAGCCACTCAGAATCAGCTGAACATCCTGGTTTGTCAGGGAAAATGATAGACCATTAAGATATTCTGATGAACTCTCTCTCTCTCTCTCTCTCTCTCTCTACTCCTCTCTAATATATATATATATATATATATATATATATATATATATATATATATATATATAGTGCCACGCAAAAGTAGTGTCCGTTACATTTTTCTTCAAAACTTTAATTAGAGTTTAAGATTTTACCTAAAATTTAATCAGTATATTCCTATTACTATTCTAACTTATATTCATGGTAGTAATTACAAAATGAAAGTTTAGAAAGTTTATATTTAAGGAAAAAATATAAATTAACAAACGAAAAAGTATTGGATACGTTGATTTAATATTTAGTTGTATAGCTTTTGTTGCGTTCAACAGCTTTCAGGTGCACGCATGTTTTTGCAAAGATTTGCAAGTATTTTGCGCCATTTTTCTTTGCAGAACGCTTCTAGTTGTTGAATATTTTGTAGATTTCTCTTGTGAACATTGATCTTCAATATTTTCCACAAATTTACAATTGGGTTGAGGTCTGGAAACTAATTGGGCCAAATAAGAACGTCAATTTCGTTATTTTTAAGCGATTAGTTTGGCAGTATGTTTGAGATCATTGTCGTCCTAAAACGCGAAATTGCTATTATGTTCCAAAAAATCAGCAGAATATCCTTGTACACACGCCTATTCATTCTACCATTGATGATTTCTAATTTACCAGTAACGTTGGATGAAAAACATCCCCATACCATAATCGAACCACCGCCAAACTTCGCTGTAAGAATAGTATTCTTTTTGTTGTAGGCGGTAGCATTTTTCCGTCATACCTTGTTCCAAAATTCTTGTGGTTTCTTCCCATGTGTTTAAACATAATTCAAACGTGATCTGACATGTTGACGCGTCAACAATGGAACTGTTCTTGGAGATCTTGAAACAAAACCCGAACGATTAAGAGCTCTACTGATGGCATCCTTGCCTACATCAATCCCACTTTCTCTGAGGTCGGTTTGAATTTTACTACGAGACACAAAAGGGTTTCTTTGTAACTTTCTGTTTAACCACCTTGACTTTTTCGTTTAAGTTCCTTGGTCGAACACATCTTAGAAGATTTGCAACAACTTCACCAGAGTTTTAAAACTTTCTAATAACGTTTCCAACTGTACTAAATGGTAAAATAAGTTCCTTCATATTATTCGATACCCCTTTCCTTCTTTGTGCTTATCAATGATTTTTCACGAATATCTATTGACAACAAGTTTTAGGTATTTTTATAAATGAAGCAGATGAAAACACAAATCGGAATAATTTTATAAAAAATTATTTTAATATAAATCTCTCTTATTGGTCAGTAATAACTCGCTTGCATCATTGCTATACGCAATGCAAATATTTTAAATGTATTCAATACTTTTGTGTCTGTTAATTGATATTTTCCTTAAATATAAATTTTCTAAACATTGATTTTGTAATTACTACCCCCCCCCAAAAAAAAATAGAGAGAGAGAGACTTGTATGTAATATACTGAGTTCGTGTAATCCAGTAAATTTTCATATACCAATGAGTTTTAAGCCAAAAAGAGATGACTTAAAAAGTAAGCTACAAAATTATCATATTTCATAATTGAGCATTCATATACTGTGTAAGCAAAATCAAGACATTCAAAAAAGTTGTTGATGGCAACAAAAAGTGTACTTCATTTTACGTTACAATTGTTTCCATGTCCGGTCGACAATTTCAAGCATTATATCGTTTGAAATTTTTCAAAACCCAGCATTTCTTCAGACTTTATGAATAAAAACACTCTTGACAATAGAACATTGTTTAAAGCGAAAGAAAAAGAAAGTTTCCTATCAAAGATTTTATTTTTCTAAGTAAGACAAAGAATACATTAAAAATTGTATCTCCTTATCCTATAGGGTTTTGTTCTGAAGTATATATATATATATATATATATATATATATATATATATATATATATATATATATGTGTGTGTGTGTGTGTGTGTGTGTGTGTGTGTGTGTGTATAAGACTACCCGTTGGGTCAGTATGTTATATTAGCTATGGAATTAATGTATGAGCGTGACACTTGTGACGTAAAGGAAATAGTTTTTTTTTTTTACATAACAGAAACATTTCTATGAAAATATATTAAAATGAAAAAAGAATATAGATAGATTTCTATGAGTCATTCTGTTTATTATAATTGATTATTTTTTAAAGAAAAAATACAGTTACTGAATTATAAGTGGTTGGCGATACTTATAGATAAATGCGCACTGAACAGATACCATAATACTTATTATAGTTAAATTCACATTTTGATATATCTGCTTTTTTTTACATCGTTAATTTCTGTATTACGTTTAAGTTATTTTAAACCCCACTCTTCCCATGTTAAATAATAATTTCGATTTCGAAATAATAACGTTAATATTTCAGTGCGCAGGTCATGGGCGCATGCGCAACCGGATGTCGTAAGCCGGAAAGTGGGTTACATACATCGTTACAAGATCATTTGAGTTTTATAATTATATATGTATATGTATATATATATATATATATATATATATATATATATATATATATATATATATATATATATATATAAACACATAAATAAAAAATGAACTGTTCGGCCAAGTATATCTCGTAGTAAATAATAACTACAAATCGAAGCATTATACGTGTCTGTATATATATATATATATATATATATATATATATATATATATATATATATATATTATATTATATTACTAGCACTAGTACTCGTTATTGATTGGGTTCAAAAACAGCCTACAGAAAATGGACTCTGATTTATGAAAGTATGATAGGTTATGAAAAGGAAGGGTTGTAAAAAGACAGCTTCGAATTTGGGGGTATCAAAACCGAAGCAAAATATGATGAAAGTAAAAATAAAATAGATAAACTCCATAATTTATTATACCATACCTGTTCACACTGAAACACTTATCACAGTATTCTGTGGATTTATATTAAAAAACCTTGTTAAACTTTGTGACATATTTCCATTCTATGGAGGTCAGGCGCGAACGAACACCCCATACTTTTATTAAACCATATTACTTCAAACAGAAACATAATTATCAAAGTATACTTACGCAGATAGATATGAAAAGTCTTTATTAAAGTTTGCGCCTATTTCCATTCTATGAAGGGGAGACGGAAACGCAGACCCCACAATTTTATTATACTATCCTTATTTAAGTTAAAAAATGCTTATAAAAGTATTATTATGTACATCTATATCAAAAATACTTGTAAACTTCTTTTTTTTTCCATACTTTGTGGTCCAGGCGCGAACCCAGACTCCACAATTTTAATGAACCACCGTTCTTCTAGATCAAACTCAGTTTTTTTAGAACAGTTATCCATATAGGAGCCTATTCGTGACGAGACACACACACACACGCACACACATTCAGCTTTATGTTTTATATATGTATATTATATTACAGAAATATATATTATATATATATATTATATTATATATATTACATATAGTATATTGTATATATTATATATATATATTATATTATATATTATATTATATATATATATTATATATATATATTATATACATATATTTTAGATATATATTATATATATATTATTATATATATATATTATATTATATATATATTATATATATATATTATTTTATATATATATTATTTTATATATATATTATATATATATAATATTTTATATATATATTATAATATATTTATATATTATATATATATATTATTTTATATATATATTATAATATATATATTATTATATATATATATTATAATATATATATTATTTTATATATATATTATATTATATATATTATATTATATATTTATTATGCTATATATATTATATATATTATAACATATATACTATATTATATATATTATATTATATGCATATTATATTATATTATTATATATATAATATATGTATTATATATATTATATATTATATGTATTATATATATTATATATATTATATTATATATATTATATTATATATATTATATTATATATATATTATATATATTATATTATATATACTATATTATATTATATATATTGTATTATATATGTTATATATATTATATTATGTACATTATATTATATATAGATATATTATATATATATTATATATATATTATATTATATATATATTATATATATACTATATTATATATATTATATTATATATGTATGTATATATATGTATATATATATATTTATATATAAAAAATACAGACAATTATGTATGTATATATATATATATATATATATATATATATATATATATATATATATATATCCATACATAAGAGAAGGAAAATTAAAACTGTAAGTTGAAATTTACAATTAAATTTATTGTTCGACTGAATACTCCAAAAAACCATTTACACAATCCTTATTCCGCGGAATTTCAACGAATGCTATTCTTGCTATTCATCTCATCAGAATATACAAATAAATATATATATATATATATATATATATATATATATATATATATATATATATATATATATATAGTCCTGCTCAAAATCATAATACCACTTCAGAAAGTAAGCTTTGCTTTACGCATATTATCGAATATATATATATACATATATATATATATACATATATATATACATATATATATATATATATATATATATATATATATATTAAAGACTAAATTTTCGACACAATACACAAAAAGAAATATTAAGAATACCTTAATCTGCGGAATTTTAAAGAATGCGTTCTTTTTATCAGAGGAAAAATTTAAGCAGAGAAATATTATAGCGAAACTATGAATTTGCTGGTACTGGCATAAATGTAAACTGCATTATATGAAAACTAGCCATAAATGCAAAAATATTTTGGTGTAAAGTGTTCATGAAATGAAAAAAATAATGAAAAATGCAAACGAAAGTATATGCAGTGGTTAGGTGATTTCAAAAAGACGAATTCGTCATAAAATCCAATGTTTTCATAAGATGTAGTCCGAGTTGTAATAGGCTCTATTTTTTTTTTTTTTTTTTTTAGCTTTTTTTTTTTATTCTTTGAATTACTATAAAATATTATTATTCATATTCTCTTTTCATTTACAGAAGCTTTTGGCTTGTATATTAAATTTTTACGTCTTGATTCACACACACACACACACACACACACACACACACACGCATATATGAACAAATGAGAGACACACCTAAATGATCTTCTATACAAGCGCGTTTTGTTTATATAAGTAACTTTTCCTTAGACAATCTTTTTTTTTTTTTGCTTGACTTTATCAAAACAACAATATATAAAACAAATGTAATTAAAAAAAAACAACATTTCGCTTACTTTCTTTTTTTATCTTTTTAATTTGCTCATATGAGCAATCATTATTTATTTTTTAAATAAACTGTGGCTATTTACTCCAACGCATCTGCCAACACTTGGTGATGTTTGCAAATTTCAAAACTAATTTACGGCGCTCAAATTTTTTTTTAAAACAAAAAGTCGTGAACACAAATCAACTTGCAAAATCTTTCTTTTTAGGACAGCGTTTGTTTAAATGGCTCTTTTAATGCAGACGTTTTATTGGGTACATTCTATAATAAATATTCTTGCTGTTTTTGATATTAACATATCATATTAAGAAAAAGACAAAAAAAAACATTTTTTGCAAAATCCATTACAAAGTCACCCGCCACAAATGTCAATCATTGAATCGTTTATAAAATTCACAATCATTTCTCTGGTGCTACCGGATAAGATATTGGCTTTCTACCATAAAATATGTACCAATCATTGACATTATTGTGTTTGTTTTTCTTTCGTGTTACAAGACTCAATATTGTTCTGCAAAGACAATAACCAAAGCAACAAGTAATCTCTACAAAACAACCAAACAATATTGATAAATATTTGAAAATATAAAGAACATGAGCCATGACAACTTTTACCAAAATGACCGGATTTGTCACAAATAACCCGGAAAATATTGATAATGCCGTGAAACAAAAGAATCATGAAACACTATGGATAATAAAAAATAAATAAAACTTAAAAAAATTAATTGTACAGGCTGGAGCGATAAAATTGTCGCCCTATAAAAACGACATGAGTTTCATTCTTGTTTGATGAGGACCGGTTTTCTTTCTTTTTTTTTTTTTTTTGTTGGAGACCATCTACTAGTTGGTCGGTTGTGTACAAATCTCAACAGCGATAGGAACCTTCTATCATGTCTGAAAGAGACACAATGTTCAACGAACGAGATCGGAGTTATGACAACAGGATAATTGCCAGTACCTTAGAAATGCATCGTTGGGTTGCCCCAAATAACAACGACGTGCCCAGGATAACGAAAACAAAGTTTCACGGTTATGGTCTTTGGTGTGGTTTCAAGTAAGGGCAACATCATGCCACCTCACATCCTCGAGGTTGGCTTGAGAGTCGACACCAAAGTGTTTCTGGATGTGCTAAAGAGCGGGGTGATCCCTTGGTGCAATCAGGTGGCTGCTGGAAAACCCTAGGTGTGGCAGAAGGGCTCTTTGCCGGCCCACAAGTCCAAAGAGTCTCAGGTTCGGCTTCAGAAAGAGTCCAACGACTTTGTATTCTTCTCTCAAGGGGCCGCTCCTCCCCCGACCTGAACCCGTTGGACTACTTCATTTGATCATACGTCGAGAACATCACCAACATGACCTCGCACAACACCAAATCCAGCCTGATTGCCGCCAGCTGCCGAGTATTCCCCGAGATCCCACTGGCGCTTGTGGAAAACGCATGCTCCTAATTCCCGTATCGAGGCGGTGATTTAGGCTGAAGGCAGCTACATTGAATAGATTTCATCTCTACTACATAATCAAGTTACCTGAATTGATTTTTCTATAAAATTTTTAAAATAAAGCTGTAGTATTGTTTTACTTTAGGGTGACACATTTATCGTTTCACCCTGTAAAAGTGATATTCTCCTGAAGGTTGAAGGTTCAATGCTCAGTGTGGGTGACCGAGAAATACAATTGCGAATTATTTAAGACCTCCATCTGGTCATGGCTGACGGAATAAGAATATGCTACATTCGTGAAATTAATAAAAGGTTCAGTTCGAAATCCCGTCGAGATTCCAGAATTCAACAGAAACATTACTAAGTTCGACAAGATACACCTGAAGACGGTCGGAGGTTACAGCGGTCGAGACGTTGTGAAAATGGCCTTCTAAAATAGTGGTTCGAAGAATCCAAATAATTCAAGCAACCAATCCCGATCTCACAAATTTAGAAACGTAATACCGTGAATAAATATTTGAAATTCATAAAGAACTTGTTTGCCAAAATGACCGGATTTGACATTAAATAAAAATTAATTTGGTTGTGATGGCCCGCTTCAATTCTGGAAGAGTCCGGCATTGCTTTGCTAAATATTATCTTTGAGAAATAATCGAGAATAAAATAAACAATCTCAGCTCGTCCTGTGAATGTGAAGCTCATTCAGGATAACACTGCCTACTGATGCGACAATCACTAACGTGTCTCCCTATACTATTCAACGGTTTACTAAATATTGTTGAATTGTAAAAATGATTGTAAATTTTATTAACAGTTCACCGCGTGACAATTTTGTTTTTATGGCAATTAGGTCCTAAACCTATCCTATAATTAATATTTCACGTCAATCATCCACGTTATAATAAATATGAATGTTTGTGTATTTTTTTCGGACTACTATCCTCATCTTTATACTTGTTCTTGTTTAACCACGTTTCGGCTAACTCATCCTTTGGCCTTCCGCAGGTGGTTAAAAAAAATGTATACGCAAATTATGAAGCCTTACTTCAAAGGATTCCAAAAAATAAAAATAAAAATAAAAATAAAAAATGAAAATAAAAATAAAAAATAAAATAAAATAAAAATAGAATAAAAATAAAAATAAAATAAAAAATAAAAATAAAAAATATAAATAAAAATAAAATAATATATAAATATGAGTGTATATTTATTTTTATTCATGTCCATAGTCATCCTGTCACAAAAACTTTAGCGAGTAAAAGGAACTGGCAGATGAATCCATTTCAAGTGTTAAGGGGAAGAGAGAAAGCAAATAGCAAGTCAGAAACCCTCCACGCCATCTGAAATTAATTCGGGGAAAAATTCCTTTCTATACAGAAATAATAATTGTTTATTTCCACTTTCCAGTTGGATACGTGTTCTTTCTTCTTTTCTTTTTTTTTTTTTACTTCAGCAATTGAGATGTTATTTTATATGGGTATGAATATTTATGAGAACACTGGCGAAGCAACTTTTTTTTTTCATTCATTTTTTTACGGACGGTGTACACTTGTACACAGAATATTATCGGAAACAATATTTTTTATTGCTATTTCACCCCAAACAAGGCACATTGCCACTTTGATGAAGGAAGCTATTAATTGGGACATCGTTTGCAGAGACACTATGTAAAGGAGTTCAACAGCAAGATACCTGTGCATATTACACTTGAACATCTGCCCGTCAGTCAGGGAAGCAGGAACTCAGGAGGGAATTCCAAAGTTTAACAGTTTGAGGGAAGAAACTATAAGAGTAGCAGGCTTTCCTGCATCTAGGGATCTCTACTGTGTAGAGGTGGGATTTTGCTGCTTGTCCGGTATATCAAAGGTATTATCGTCGAGGGGTTACAAGGGCTTGGAGTTCGTCAGAGCACCTTTCATTAAAATACGTGCAAGACAGGCACAGAAATGCAACATTTCGTCGATGTGATAGTGGTTGGAGTTTGGTAGACAGGGCGGGGCTTATCAGGTTGGCGATTCTTTTCTGAATCGTGTCTAGGAGAGATAGGCTAGTAGCAGATGTATCAGCCTAAATGTGGCAACAATAGTCCATACATGGGCGGATGGTGGCCTTGTAGTAGTACAAGATACTCTCAAGTAAGTAACCCTCTAGCACGATAGAGAGAGCCCACTTTCTTTGCAAAGTATTGGCAAAGCCGGCAATGTATCTGTTTCAATTCATGTTCCCTGTGAACGTTAACCGTTTAGTTAAACAGAAACATCAGTGATATAGAGCGGTATACTTCTTTGATTTAATATCACAAACACACACCATATCGCCATTATAGTAAGAGGAATTGAGTTATCCAAGGCGGTGGTAACAACAAGTCTTTCTTTGAATTTGACTTCAAGATGGTTGGGAAGCCATTTTGTGGTATCCTGTTATACAGGTGGGGCGTTCTATAAACTGCCATTATCGTCATCATATCGTATGAATCCAAAGATTGTATTGTTGACATATGTTTCCCCATCAATAATATTCTTAGTCAGAATTCTTTCTAGAACGGCATTGTATACTTGCAAGACTGACAACGAGAAGGTTGCTGACAGCCAAAGTGAAAACGTTTTGTTGTTTTTTTTTTTTTTTTTTTTTTTTTTTTTGGAACGAACTGGATTCGAACTTGGAACACACAGGTCGTCAGTTCCTGTCGTTAAGCACTCAACTTTAACTGTAATGAAGTCTGATATTTAGCATAAATATTTAATTAACATTCGAGCAATAATCTTGTTTATAAAAAAGGGTAATATATACGCATAGATACATTTTTTTTTAATAATCATTACTTTTATTTATAGACAAGCTATGTTTCATACTTACGCAATCTTCAGTGTAGGAAATCAAAATTATTGCCAGATGTAGGATTCGAACCCAGTTGCAAAGTGAGTTTTATCTTGGGTTTACGTGTGGCAGCTACGTAATTCTGGCTTTCCTTTTTTTTTTTTCCTATAGTCCTCACATTTCAAGAGCGATCTTTCTGACAAAGAGGGAAGAATTGCTGTTTTCTGGGTCAGAATCTATTCAATCTAACATTTTTAACAAGTTTTTGAATTTAAAGTAGTATTTTAGACCCTTTACATAAAATGGCTTCATGTTTTGTCTGCAGCGATTTCCATAAAAACAGCATCCTGGTATTCAACCCCTTGGTTACCATTAATTAATATTGGAAAGAATAGAATTTAAATTCTACTTGATGTTAAATAAATTGACATTTAAAGTAAGCTTAGTCATGTAGTATTACACAGAGGCGGCTATAACATGAAGCTACGCATAGATTGGGGGCTTGTTTATAAATTCACATAAATCATTGTTCAACAGACGATCATTATATATATATATATATATATATATATATATATATATATATAAGCCATGGAAGAGGTCCAGGGACTGTACAAACAACAATTTGGAAGTCCTGAAAATCAACATCGACAACGACACGTGGGAAGAACTTACTCTGCCAAAATTGAAATGGCGAAAAATTGTACGTAAAAATTGTGATGCTCTTGAGAAAAGAAAGCAAGCCCACGGGAATCTGAAGTGAGATCTTCGCAAAGATTTAATTGATGGTTTTAACCATGACCCACAGAGCTGGAAATGTGACACGTGTGAACGAGTGCTTCTGTCAAAAGCTAGCTATGTCACCCACCTTAACACAAAACTCCTGTTCAGGTTAACTTTGTACTTATTAGCTCGAACTAAACGATCTGTTTAATATGCAGCAAAGTTTACTGTTGGTTTGAGAAGAAATATGATTGTTTATGTCCTTTAGCTTCCAGAGGAAGTCAACTCAGTGGAAATTGTTCAATTTGTATGTCACACCTGCCTCAAGATGTGCAAATCTGCGGCAAGACTGCAAAGTCATCTAAGATGGCATGGACGACGACTGAGGGAACTCAGTATAACGGGGATCATCTGAAAAGATGCAGCAATAATTATATATATATATGTATACATATGTATGTATACATATATATGCATATATATACATACATATATATATATATATATATATATATATATATATATATATATATATATATATATATATATATATATATATAGTAAGTAATTTATAAAATATATATGTCGATTAAGCTACACTGAATATTCGGCGTTTCATCCGCTCTAGGATTCCTTAGGCTTTTGCTAGAGTGGATGAAACGCGGAATATTCAGTGTAGCTTAATCGCCATATGTATTTTATAAATTACTAACTAGCTCTACCTACGTATTGAGCACTTTTGAAGTAAATACTTAAAGTTTACGCATAAATCTATACTTTCGTATATTAATTTTATGTGAGTAAATGAAGTAGTTATATATATATATATATATATATATATATATATATATATATATATATATATATATCGTAAATTTACATCCAGACACACACACACACACTGCGAAATAGTATACAATACAGCTTTTACTGTCTCGTTCTTCACAACTGCAAGTTGTCACAGATTTTATAAAGCAGTTGTATCGAAATGTATGATATTCAATCGAAATGATTTGCTACCGAATTTAATTAGAAATCATAAAGACGAGGGACTGAAATGCAATTCTACACAAAAAGTTCCATCACTCTACCCCCTTCTCTGTCTGTCGGTCTGTCTGTTTCTCTACTTCCCTTACTAAAGCCAGATATACACAATAGAAAACGTTCCGGCCCTTCATGCAGATTTAAACCTATTTCAAAATGGTCGAAAAGAAAATTGTAATTATTCACTAACTCTAAACAAAGATTTTGCGTGCCCAAACAGGTTTGACATATCTTGATGCTGAGACAAACGTGACTTTAATTAGTTTACAAGTGAAAAACACGTATGTATATATACATACGTATATATATATGCATATGTATATATATATGTATACATGTGTGTATATATGTGTGTGAGCAGATATGTATACATGTGTGTATATATGTGTGTGTGTGTGTGTGTGTGTGTGTGTACATATACGTATATATGTGGAGATGTGTATATATGCGTTTATATATATGTATAGATGTGTATATATATGTATAAATGTGTATATATGTATGCATATATATATGTATATATGTACATATACGTATATAGTCATATATATATATATATATATATATACACACATATATAAATATATACATGATTATACAACATAATCAGATTGACACACCAATTCTCGTCAGATCAACGTTAAGAAACGTGAAGCTTGGCTAGTACCAGATGGGTGTCCATTTTGGAATTCTAGCTCTAAGCTTATCTCGGTATTATTTCTAGTCGTCTTTGTTTTGTTATTTAACAATGCCGAATCAAGAGCGGTGTGGTTGGGGATTGCGCAACTCTTGTGACAGAATATATATATATATATATATATATATATATATATATATATATATATATATATATATAGTTATGAGCACAAAAAAATGGGCAAAGAGTGAAGGAAGGAAGAAATCGATTTTTCACTTTATTTCCATGAATCTTTGTAAATTTTCACTGAAAATTTCTATTTTGCAGATCATTATTATTATAGCATATAATAATAAGTGGAAAAATTAATCCTAAATATGGTAGGACCGCATCTTGGCGAGGATATAAAAAACCGAATTGCAAGGGTTAAGGCAGTTCAAAATGATTTTTGATATTTTAAGAAAAGAAAAAGTGAAAACATCTCTTTCTGTAGTGAAGCGAATTGGTCAAAGGTTCGAAGTGGAATGCTTGGTAAAAGGGAAATCTGGATCTGGTCGTCCTAGAGCATCCACTTTGAAGGACTAGCACAGGTCTAAATTAACTGTTTTGGAGGATTGAAAGAAAACTAGTTGACCATAGCAAAGAATTCAAAACAGGGGCTGGAAATTCTCATTCTAGATGTACAATATCTAGACCAGGGGTTCTCAACCGAGTCCACATCGACCCTAGGGGTCCATGGAATATTTCTGGGGGTCCACAAGCAAAACATAACAAAACTTATCATTATTATTATAGTTGTTGTAGAATACTTTATTTGCATTAAATTAGTTTTCATTTAAAAATAAAACTTAATTATATAATATTTCTTTGATTATTAAAACCTCAAAATTTATATGAGTGAAAAATAGAAGATTGTCTTATGACCAATAGTCATGAAGGGGCCCACCAAGATAAAAAGAAAGGAAAAGGGGTCCATGAGTAAAAAAAAGATTCAACCACTGATCTAGACGAATGAAAGAAATGGGATTTTATTCTCAAAATGTGTGCAAAGAAACCATTTTTATCTAAGAAGAACATCAGCGTTAGAAAGAGATTTTTCTCGTGTTATTGTAAGACATATACAGACTGGTTCAAGAATGTTTTCTGGTCAGATGAATCAAGATTTTGTCTTGTTATTGATGCTCTTGATGCTCCCGAATGGGACAATCGAAGAACTGGAGCAAGATTTTCACCAAGTTGCATAAAAACGACAGTTAAACACGGGAATAGAGAGATAATGGTATGGGAAAATTTTACTGTAGCAGGAGTTGGGGAACTTATTAGATGTGAGAAGTCACTCAATGGAAAGGAATACATTCGAATATTAGAAACAGGACTGTAACTAAGTATCCAGAAACTGGAAATATTTCAGAACATTATTTGCACACGCTGCTAAAGTCACTAAAAATTGTTTTCTGATAATTCAATTAATGTGATATATTGGTCAGGTCAAAGCCCCGATTTACACCGAATCGAGAATATTTGGTCCACACTATCTCGTACATTGGATGGAAGAACATTTACGAACAATGACAAACTGTGGGAATCTGTGCAAAGCGAATGGGATAGCATTTTCTCTTCACAGTGTTCCACTTTGGTTGAGAGCATGTCTAAAAGGATTGCTCTTTTAAAGAAATCAAAAGCGAATGCGATTCCATCCTAAGCATTTATTAAAGTAAATGTCTTGTTCTGTGTTATTAGTCTCCTTTAAGTTTCCTTGTTTAATTGTTCTTTATTCAATATAGCTTTTAGTGCCATAAAATGTATAAAATTTGTTTGGCCCATTTTTTTTTTTTTTTTTTTGCTCACAAAGTTCAAAAGATTGCTGTTTCAAGTAAACTATTCAGCCAATTTTGGGTTTAAATATTTGAAATTTTCATTAAGGCTATTCATACATGCAGCAAGCTTTTTAATCAGTGTTTGGGCGAAAATTAGGCTACAAACGGGTGAAAGTTGAAATAATTAACCCGTGCAGACTCTGCCAAACTGCTCTGCCAATTTTGTCTGTACATACTTGAAAAACAATATGTAGGTTATCTGGACATGAGTCAAACTTTTGAATATATATATAAATATGCACACAAAGTTATGAACAGTACATAGGGCCCGAGCAAAACCGGGCTGAACTGCTAGTATATATATATATATATATATATATATATATATATATATATATATATATATATATATTCGTATTCCTGTCTGTTTGTTTGATTGTTTGTTGGGCCTTATGTTCTGTTCATTACTTTATCTGCATATGTGTATATATTTATATATCAAAAAGTTTGACTCATGTCCAGGTAACCCACATCTCAAATTGCAAGTGCTTATACCCAAATTTGGCGGAGGAGCTTGGTAGAGTTTGCAAAGATCATCTCTTTCAACTTTGACCCCTTGGCAGCTAAATTTTCGCCCAAAAACTGATTAAAAAGCTTGCTGGATGTCTGAATACCCTTTATGTACAATTTCAAATGTTTAGACGCAAAATTGGTTGAATAGTTTGCTAGAGATCACAAAGGTAACATTTTTGAACTTTGACTCCTTGGTAGCCAAATTTTCGACCAAAAACCGATTAAAAAGCTTGCCATATGTCTGAATACACTTTATGTCAAATTTAAAATGTTTAGACCAAAAATTGGCTGAGAGGTCAAAGTTTTTAAAAAAGTTGTTTTTAAAAGTGTGGCTTAAGTTTGAATTTGAAGCGGTCAGATAATAATAGTAAAGACAAACAAATGAAATCTTTTCAGCCTATTCATTTTGCTTGAATATTTAAGATAAAAGAACAAAAAATATTTTTCTGTCTACACGGAATTGTTTTTTTCAAGCTAGAAACTTATTGAGATTACCAAATTGTTTTATTTGGTAAAGAGTTTGTCTTTTTTATCTTCCGAAGTTTCCAGGGGGAAATAACTCTATGTCTTTAAAAAAAAGTCCACCTCGGAAATAATTCCAAATAAATTCAGTTAAATATATTATCAATTAAATTGTTATTTTAAGTTTATTAAATAACAATTTCAAATAGAACACTTAAAACAATTCTTTCGCTAGAAACATTAACTAACATGCCGCTATTTAGTAAAATCGATTTTCATTAATGTAATATGCAAATGAGATGGCCTCTTAATTGTATATTTTGCAAGGATCATACTATATATAGAAATAAATAAAAGAGTAAAGTAACGGACTTTTTGTATATATTAATCAAATTGTGAACAAACAAACAGATATGAATACGGACCTATATATATCTGTGTGTGTGTGTGTGTGTGTGTGTGTGTGGGTTACAAATTAATACGAAATATAAAAAAAATATTTAGATCTCTTCTGTCTTTATTATTTGTTGACGTGTAGGGCTGGAAAATATCTTTTTTCTAAGAGAACAAAATTTTCGACCGTTCCTTTGGCCTGCCGCAATGTATTAAAGACTTTGTGTGATCCTTCAAGCCACTTCTAACCTGAAGATTGCTTAAGTGTTTCAGGTAAAATAGTATATATATATATATATATATATATATATATATATATATATATATATATATATATATATTCGTATTCCTGTCTGTTTGTTTGTTTGTTCACAATTTGATTAATATATACAAAACGTGTCTTTAATCTTTCATTTATTTCTATATATAGTATGATACTTGGAAAAATATACAATTAAGAGATCACCTTATTTGCATATGACATTAAGAAAAAATTTTTATGTACAATCTTATATACCAAACGTTCAAAAGGCCATTCAACGTTCAGATCTAATTGCTGGTGCTAGTATATAATAAGTATCGAAGCGCACAAATTGGGAACTTGTCATTTCTGGAAAATCTACAAAAATGTAGTAAATATTAGGCGATAAACGTTTTCTCCACTATCCAACGCCCAAGAAGTTGTTGAGATGGAAACCGAGAATGCTTGGCCGTCGGTTTTCCTCAAACTTTGCCTCTACTTTGGACCCAGCAAACCACTTCCTCCTAAAGTTTCCTTTGCGAACAGAAACCACACTATATTATCTGAAAATCACCCCTCAAGTACATGATATCTGAAAAAAAACGGGACACCTTAAAACCATGTGAACCTGATTTCATCCAGGCTGTGCTATTAAAAAATGCTTTGCTGTGATTTCCCCAGTTTTATTCAAACTTTTCAACAAATGCTTTAATGTATATTGTTTTCCTGACTGCTGAAAAACTGCTGCTATGGTACCAGTTTACAAGAATTCTGGCGAAAAAAATGACCTATCAAATTGTCGCCCCATTAGCTTCCTCTCTCTTTTCGCCAAAATATTTGAGTCTATAATTAATCAAACTCTAGTCCACACCTTAAAGTTGCTAAACTTCTGTTCGACCAACAATATGGATTGAAACAAGCACGTTCTACTGCAGATAACCTAACTGTAATCTATGAACGTATATATCATGCACTAGATAAAGCAGGGGATGGGAAGGCAGTAGTTCTAGATATATCTAAGGCTTTTGACAAGATATGGCACGATGATCTTCTCATGAAAATCAGATTATATGATATTACTGGACGAATACTTAACATAATTAAATCCTTCTTTAATAAGAGAAAAATCCAGGTTATCCTCGATGGTAGTACATCAAAACAATATGATATAAATGCGAGTGTACCTCAGGGATCGCTATTTTTTATATATTTTTGATTTTTTTTTTGTTTTTGTTTTTCTGTCCTTTTTCTCTTGACCCCATCATATCACCCCTTATATTTAATTACACATTTTTTTTTCTATTTCTAATCTGAATGTTTTCAATGTTGGCGTTATCTTTTTACCTTTATATTTGTATAATGCCTGCTCTTTCTCCTCTTTTGACGAGAAGCATTTATCTTCGAAATGCCATAGCTTAAAGAGGTTTCTCGCTTATACCCCTTTCTGTGCACTCTTATTGATTTGATAATGCGATAAAGTTTCTATGTAACTTTACTCTATATCTTCTTAACTTATTCAACCGTATACTGTATGTGTGTGTGTGTGTGTTTGTGTGTGTATGTGTGTGTATGTGTGTGTGCGTACGCGCGCGTGTGTGCGTGTGTGGTGATCTGAGGTCGTGATATAATCGTAGGCTTGGAGTGAAGCTTGGAGAGTACTGTGCTCAAGTTCAAACCTTGGAAACGCCTTCGCGTGTTGCTCCCGTTAGTAACTGCGTACCTGTTTTAAAGATAGTGTCTAGGAAGTTGTATCATACAACGTCGTTTCTATGACCTTCTTTGCGTAGAGATTCTTCAACCATACCAGAATAAAAAAAAGACAATAAAAATGCCTTCTTTTCAATTATCTCAAGAAAAGTACGCGTATCTTATTAACGCTACTTAATTAGTGCTATTAGACTTGGCTAATAAGCAAACAAATATTGTCAAGTTTCCTAACAAATAGGTTAGTAGAGGCTTTCTATAACAAAAATAAAAGATATGGTAAATGTTTGAAAATTTAGTAATCGCACATTTATTCTATATTTTCACTGTTTATGTGTGTATACACACCCTTACAAGGTAGCAAACCGCAGTTTAACCTATGGTTTAACCTAAATGGTGCAAGCATAGAACTAGTACAAAATTTATGTAAATTATATAATTTTCCGCTTCTCTACCAGTATTATGTTGAACAAGCGGGAGAGCGCCCGGCTTTGTCCGGTCGTAAACTACGATTAAATATGATGTTTTCATTTGTCCAGATTTCGTATATATTAATATAGAGTCGTGATTCCAAAATTAAAAAAAAAAAGTATTTGAGTGCCATCAGCTGGAATCGAAACCGATAGCGAAACTGTAGCACTCAAAGCTGGTGACGTTACCACTGTACCAACGTGACACGTATATGAACTGATTAAAAATAAACTACAATGAATGTACAAAATGTATAACTATTTTTCATTTTCAATTTTGACTGCTTAGACTATTTTAACCAACTAAATACCCATAAAAAAACGGTCCATAAAAAAAACAAAAAACAATCATTTGAGGCCGCTAGCGCCGCTCTACGACTTTTACATTCGGAAGTGATAGAGTTTGAAAATATGGAGACAGACAGACAGACATAGTGAGTTTTATATACATGGTGACCCCAAAAAAACAAAAGCTAAATGGAGGCCATCTAGAACATATGCTGTAGAACGGAGGAAAAAAAAGGGCAAAGACCCTAGTGTTTTTGAATATAATAAACTAGTTATGACCAAAGTTTCATTTCGTTCAGACAAAACACTAAGAAACAGCGCCTAATTAGAGTTGGGGCCCGTTTTTTGAGTCACCCTGTATTAGATTATTACGAATGGTTAGTATTGCAAAGGATACTTTTAAGGACACGCGTCTTCTACCTTGATGCATGTCATATAGATATCAAACAGCTCCGTTAAACTTCTTTAGCAGGAGGGCTCTATAGTTATTGCTCACGGGTATACTGATTGCTAAAAGAGTGCTCAGTGAATGCGTATCTAATGCGTGTATATTGTATCTACGTACAGACTCTTTATTTAAAAAGTCTCCAATCACAGGTTTCTTTCAACCAACCGATGAATTCTAGCACAACAAACGGTTTTCTCTATTTTGGTTGTATAATTTTTCGTCTAGACTCCGCACGTCTTTGTGCACGTCTTTAAAAGCTAATTGCAGCCCCTAGCCGAAAGAGTTCGAGAAAAGCATCGGGTATTTCGCGAACTCCTAAACACAGCACCCGATAAAGTACACAAACACGCGCGAGCGCGCCGCTCACGGGCGTACATCTACACAATAGATGTAATAAAGGCATTTTCATCACCTGAGTGCTCTATCTCTAGGACGCTGTCTCTTCAATCCCATTTCCCGACTCTTGTGTCACGTCATTTCGCCGTGGGAGGAAGATCAATATCGAGTTATGTATATGAGTTACATACTAGCCTGCTAACTAGGCAGCCAGTTCGCATTCTCCAGCGGGGGCACCCCAGATTATTAGCAATAAAATAAAACGTTCTTAAAGAGAGGAAGCAACGCCTCGCCTTCCCAGAACGGCACAAGACTAAAATCATACCCTGGTCAACAAAGAAAAGACATCCTTAACATTGATCTAGACTCTGGTGGCGTTGGTGCTGAGGGAAAATGCCCGAATTGCCCTCTAACTTGAATCTAGATATTTAGTTCTCTCCCACTGCAAGAACTATGACACCAGGGACGGAAAGTGGATTGTGAAGTCAGCGCCCCCGAGGGCCTGCAAAAGGTACCTGAGGGCGCCTCAATAGATTAGCAATAAACTAACCCCTTCTCAAAGAGAGAAGGCAAAGCATGGGAGGGTGGACTTCCTAGAACTGCACAGAACTTTACACCCACGACAAAATCAACAGGGACCGGAACAACACAGGAATGGTCTAATCTTGGTTGATTTTGGGGTCCGGCATAAAAATACCTAGCCGATCTTGAACCTAATTTCAGCAAAAAATTGCCGGAATTTATCTGAAAAATGGCGGCGAACAGTCGTTGGTTCCGCTAGATGTTAGCAACACAATTGTTAATTCTGACTCCTAATAATACGACTCAATATAAATAAAGTTTTAGTTGACAGTTGTATACATCGTATGAACCAGTAAAAGAGGTGTTGCGTGCTGATTTAGTGCGACGAAAATAGTTGAAAGCATTATTCGTGAGTCGTTTGTGATTGAGAAGCCATTTTTTTTTCGCCTGTTGAAAAGAAACGAATCAGCAGCAGCTACCCCTCCCGCCCAACAGTCTAATCAAAAACAGACACTTTCTGTTAGCCCGGTGAGATCATAACTTTTTTTTTTTACAAAGGAATCACCATTATTAAGGCCAGACGCCACTCGAGGATAACGGCTAATGTGTGCACGGTAACAATTGGGAAAATAGCGTAGTAATCGTTAGTAGTGGAAATTTGGTATAATTAGATTATTTTAGATGACGGTTCAACAATAAATTGTTTACGTTTGACTTGAAGACGACAACAGAGTTCCACAGGCGGGTAGTTTTAGGAAAGAAGCTTTGTTCATAGAATTCACGCTTAGGTGTAGGCACCGATAAAGATTGCAGGAAAATATCGATAGCAGTTTTAGTTAGCCGGGTGTTCTTTGTGAGAGTTTGTGTGAAGGAAGTTCCATAGACTGGAGCTCAGACAAGCACTTGCCATGAAAATAATGATAGAGCAGAGACAGGCTCGCAACGTGTCTTCTGTGTGAAAGAGGTTGCAGGGAAGAGAAAAGGGCATCACATATTAGGTTACGAAGTCGGTTTTTAAGTCTGTCAAGTTGTCCGGTTGTGGCAACAGTATTCCATCCTAGGACTACTTGGATCTTATATAGATAGAGGATTACATCGGCGGTGAGATATCTACTGGGTCGATAGAATTATCCAACCATTTCTCCAGCGACCTTGGCAACGGGTTTGATGTATGTGCCCCATTTCAGATCAGGTTGAAGGTCAAACCCAGAAGTTTGTCTAAACATGAAGTATCCTAGAGCTAATGATCGAAACATCTCCAGGGGTGGGGAAATCTGACATGTTTACATATATATATATATATATATATATATATATATATATATTAGACATTAAGAGGAGATTATAGATATATAAATACCCGTTCACATACACCTTTTTACGATAAAGCTAGAACCCAGAACTAGATAGAATTGAGCAATTGCATCGAGAACGGACAACGCCAGACCCAAAGCGAGTTTCGATGTACTGCATCTCATCAGTGACGTGCTCCGACATAGGCGCGAACCCAGGTCGTCGCACTCATGAAGTGTGCAATACTGATGACCTAACCATATGGGCCATGTCATGCGTCCAATACAACTAAGATAGTTACTGCTGGCATGCAGGCGGTAGATATCACATCTACAAACATTAACTGAAATTAGCCAACTCCCCAGACACGATTTCGGAACAACCTTATTTGTTGAGGGACATCATGTCCCTACGAAGGATGAACCCCTTTTTCTACACATATTAGACATTAAGAGGAGATTATAGATACGTCGTAGAATGTAGAGCTGGATAAAACTATAAGAATTTAAAAAATCGAGGCATAGCAAATAGATTGCGCCATGGCCCAAATGGTTAGGTCATCAGTATTGCACACTTCATGAGTGCGACGACCTGGGTTCGCGCCTATGTCGGAGCACGTCACTGATGAGATGCAGTACATCGAAACTTGCTTTGGGTCTGGCGTTGTCCGTTCTCGATGCAATTGCTCGATTCTATCTAGTTCTGGGTTCTAGCTTTATCGTAAAAAGGTGTATGTGAACGGGTATATATATATATATATATATATATATATATATATATATATATATATATATATATATATATATATATATAGCTAAAACACCAGCGTTACCCGGTCGTAGAATAAGCTTAAACATATTTCAATTTATGGTGATTGCGTATGTATTCTTATAGAATAAATCCTCTATTAAATATTATAAATACGATGAATAATTTGCCCGGTGGACTAATTCGCAAAAAAAGAAAACATTAAAAATAATGATAATGTCGTTCATCAAATTCCGTCTGTGTGTGTTTACTATATCACGCCAGCTGATATTTGGGCTTGTCCATGAATGCCCTGTAAAAGTCATTATCGTTAATGTTTAGATTTAAAATATGCAAGCAAAGAAATGATTTGCCGAGATTTTAAATGGTATCTCTTCCTTTATCGTAAATTGAACCTTTACTTTACAATAAGAAAAAAAAATTACTTTTACAATAAGAAAAATTAAAATAAAATGGTGAGGTACACCCGGGCTTGAACCGAGGACCATTCGATCCGTACTCGAATACTTTACCACTGCGATACATATCTTGATGACAATAGCTTTGTTTTTTAAGAAGAAATGATTTGCTTGGAATTGAATCTCCGTTGTTGAGAATTTTCTGTCTTAACCGGTGAAACGTCAAATATTCCCTTGTAAAAATTCGTTCTGATCTATAACAAAAATCACTATTTTTAAGATAGGATTTTTTGATTTTCGATACTTATCGGATTAATTCCTGTACAAAACACATCTAAGAACACTGCCAGACATATGAATTAAGTTTATGTGAAATTAAGATAGGCTCAGACATTTTAGAACTTATGAGGAAGGAACTCCCACACTCACGAAGTGACTTTTATATAATAGTAGAGTAGTAGAGAAAAACCCATGGACTCTTTTCATTAACAAACTAATCAGGAGTTAATAATTGGTGAATCAAGAGATGCAAAAAAGATTAATTAATTAATTAAATTGAATTTAAAAAAAATAACGAATTAAATTGTCATGCAAAAGCAAATACTCGGGGATATACAAGTAAAAAAAAAGAAGAAAAATGGGAATTCGTGTAAAATATATATATATATATATATATATATATATATATATATATATATATACAATAATATAAAATATATGTATAATTGAGAGGGAAGCGTTATGGGAACGATTAAATCAAGTCTAATGATTTAACAAATTCTTTCTGTCGACAAAGAGAAAGTTTGCGGAAAAATTTTGAAACTGACTACAAAGTGTTTAAATGATTTTGAGAGTCAGCCCGGTGCAATATTCTGAAACAGTCCATTTTATAGGCATTGGCAAAAGCTGGATTTTCAATTAGATGTTGGCCAATGGCAGATTCCAAGGCAGAAGAGGGGCGAAAACGACGTTGCTTGTCCAGTTTAATTTCTACCGGTATATGTTGGTGGGTATGTGTCTGCAAGTTTAAGGAAGTTCGACCCACATAGCCAGCAGCACACTGGCAATTAAATTCATAAATAACTTTGCATTGTGTGATGTTCGGCAAACTGTTCTTCATGATCAGGGGAGGGGGCAGATTTTACACCAAAACCCAAACGTAACACAACAGATGGGAAACAATTTGGTACAGACTGTATGACCCGTCTGCCCAAGCACTGACCAACAACTCCAATCCAAGGCATTTTTAAATAAACAGGACACTTGGACGCACACAGGGCTACAGGATATTGTACTTTTCTACTTTATTATTAATGGTATAGTTAATCAACTTTTCCGGGTAAGCATTACGAACGACAGTATTCAATTCGTGTTTGATTTCATTGTCTTAATAAGCTCTATTTTTCTAGAGGAAGACACAAATGAGCGCCAATCCGTGTAAATATCGGCGAAAGCTGGTTTGTGATAAAATGCAGTAAGAAAGGAACTCTTACTACGTTCAATCAAGACATCAAGGAAAGGCAAGCCAGCTTCGTTCTTTTTCTCCATAGTAAATGATAATGCAGTGCGGAGAGAATTGAGATTATAGGGAAAGATTTTTGCTTCACTCTCAGAATCAAAGGCTGCAAAAATGTCGTCGACGTATTTAAAATATATTGAGGGCTTCAGTATATTACTAAACAGTGTTGACTCATAGAATCCTACAAAAATACCTGCTAATGCAGGACCCCGTCAATCTGGCTGTACATAACGTTATCAAAGCTGAATTCTACTGATTTAGTACAGATCAACGTGAGTTCAACAAATTTGTGAGGAAAGGTGGGGAAGTTCAATTGCTATTCAAAGTAAGTCGGCACAAATACCAATGGTCTCCTATAGTGGAACATTGGTAAATAGGCTGGAAACGTCAAATAAACACATGAAGTTGTTCAGAGAACTATGTTGCAACTTATTTAAAAGTTTAACCAATCTGAATGAGCCGGTGATGCAATACTTATTGTATAGAGCATGAAGCGTATATTATTTTAAAAGTCTTGCATAGTTGTTGTACCGTTAAAAAATTATATACATATGTGTATGTATATATATATATATGTAAATATATGTATATATATATGTATATATATATGTTTATATATATATATACATGTTTGTGTGTACTTATATATATGTACATATTTATCGGTATACACACTCGGCTATAGAACTTCGGGTGAGAGGTTCGAGCCCTATTACAGTCAAACTACGCTGATGAGTTGTATAGCAGCGAAACACATGTACGTAGGATACTGGGGGGGGGGGTTAACGTAAAATAAATGAATAAATATTTGTTTACATCCTTAAAATGCAGGCGATATTTCATAGGAAAACTAATTTCTTGATCTTCTGGTCAGGAGACACTAATATCGAATAATTCATTATAGGTTAAAAATCAACAACAACAAAATAATGTTAAAAGCGATAAAAAAAAAACCCAGATAATATGATAACGTAACGATATATAGAAGCTATGGTTCGAGGTTCGAGCCCTAATACTGTCAGACTTCGCTAATGAGCTGTAGAGCAGCGATACGTAGAGTACTGTTTAAAAAATAGTCAAATAAAAATTTAAATATATATATATATATATATATATATATATACTATTTTAAAATGTTTATTTATATATATATATATATATATATATATACTATTTTAAAATGTTTATTTATATATATATATACTATTTTAAAATGTTTATATATATATATATATATACTATTTTAAAATGTTTATATATATATATATATATATACTATTTTAAAATGTTTATATATATATATATATATATATACTATTTTAAAATGTTTATATATATATATATACTATTTTAAAATGTTTATATATATATATATATACTATTTTAAAATGTTTATATATATATATATATACTATTTTAAAATGTTTATATATATATATATATATATATATATATATATATTGAGTAAAACGATTCATAATTGTGAATTAAGAATCACTTTCAAAAGGAAAGACAACCAAAATCAGTTCGATTGTACGATCGTTTCGGAAACGATGTTCATTTTATTGAAATTGATAATAACTATAGACAATAATTTGACAAAAGTTTTGTCCTTTAAAACATAGTCTCCTCATCAGCAAAAATGTCAATGGAGTCTGTTTTCTTTTAAAAGTATTAATACATTCACTAATACATTAAAATAAACTCTTCTCTTTAGACTCCAGGTCTAATTCCCTCTAAAAAATATTATATTATATATATACTAGCATGGGTGCGCGGCGCTCCCCGGATGTTTTCAGATGTATGCTGAGCAAAAACAAAAAAGCAGTCAATTTTTTAAACTTTGACTCCTATTATCGCCCCTTAAAATTTATTGTTTAGAGCTCAAATTAAGTTAGATCCATATCCAAGGAACCTATATCTAAAATTTCAAGTGTTTAGACCCAACATTGTAGAAGGAACTTGGTGGAGTTCTCAAAGGTCAAATCGTTGAACTTTGACCCCTTAATTGCAAAATTTCTGCCCGAAAACCGACCACAAAGATTTTTCCAAATCTCAGTATCCTGTATATCAAATTTCGAGTCTGTAGACTTAAAATTGACAGAGTTATTGCGTAGGGAAATGTACATACACAGACAGACAGACAGACACTTTCACTTTTATATATATACTAGCATGGGTGCCCGGCGTTGCCCGTGTATTTGGAGGTGTATGTTGAGCAAAAAAAAAAAAAAAGTGGTCAATTTTTTTAAACTTTGACCCCTATGATGACCCCTTAAAATTATTGTTTTGGCTCAAATCGAGTTATTACGTTAGATCCATGCTCAAGGAACCTACATCTAAAATTTCAAGTGTTTGGACCCAAAATTGTTGGAGGAGTTTGGTAGAGTTCTCAAAGGTCAACTCGTTGAACTATGACCCCTTTACAGCTAAATTTCTGGCTAAAAACCGATCAGGTCGATTTTCCCAAATCTCAGTACCTTGTATATCAAATTTCGAGTCCGTAGACTAAAAATTGACAGTTGCGTAGGGAAATGTACACAGACACACACACAGACAGACACGTTCACTTATATATATATATATATATATATATATATATATATATATATATATATATATATATATATATATATATATATATATATTTCATGATGTTTTTAGAGATACAAAATTTAAATATTGCAATTAGGAAAGGACGACTTTTATGATTCATGATTAAAAGTAAATTTGTATATATACAAATATATATATATATATCTTCTCTCCAAAAAGGTGGGAATGAAGGGGAAGCAGGAGAGGAAAGAAAAAAAAAATTGGGGAGCCAGCTGACCGGTTTCGACCCTCGCTTCTCAAAGCTGTATCGAGGGAATTAATTTTAAAATAAAGAATGAAAGCGATTAAAATAGCGTTTTATTAAATTTACAGGGAAAAAAAAAAAAAGTGGGAAAACGATTAAAATAAAACGACGTTATGGACGAATACCCTAGAGATTAATCACGTTCAACCCCAGGAGGCATTCCCTTTGCTTGCAAAGAGAAGGTTTCCTGAGTCGAACGTGAATGGTCTCCAAGATCTTAAGATGGTATAATGAATGAGCACGACTAATAATGGTAAAAGAGTCCGTGCTAAAGTTTGCTGCACAAGACGGGTTTTTAAGCAAATGATCAGTAATTGAAGACCCGTATGTGTTAGTAACGACATCAGTTGCCCGGTAGGTTCCATTCCTAATTTTACTGGGTACATGTTGTTGAATTCTTCCATCTAATGTTAATGTCGTTCGACCCAAGTAGTTGGCACCGCAACCACATTTAAAATTGTAAATAACATTACTTTTATGGTGTGGGGGGGGTAAAACGTCTTTTCGAGAAGATGGAAATAAAGTTCTCGTAGAGAAAACAACACGCACATTGGCAGCAAAATAACATCCATGAACTGCTGAACTTATTTGTTTGGCAAATTTCTCACTTACTCTACCTAACCAAGGCAGACGAAGATAAATTGGACATTTGGCTACTATATTCTCTTTCATTCGAGAGAATTCGGCCAATTTCTTTTGAATAGTTGACCTAATCACATCAAGGGGGTACCCATTTTTGGATAGAGTATCCGTAATTCTTTTCAATTCCTCATCTAATTTTGATTTGGAACAAATCATAAGGGCACGATGTGTTAGGGTCCAAATTAGATTTATCTTACGTTTTCTGGGACAAAATGAATCCCAACGAGTGTACAAACCTGTAAACGTTGGTTTACGGTATATAGATGTTTGGTAACTAGATGGCGTTTTTGTTACCAATACATCAAGGAAGGCTATAGTTGAATTGCTCTCTCCCTCATAGGTGTACTTTAACGCGGGATGCATTCCATTGAGTAAGGAGAAAAAGGTGTTAGCTTCCGTTTGGTTATTAAATAAACAGAATGTGTCATCAACATATCGGAAGTACACCAATGGCTTTATGGGTCCAGATAATAAGCGCTCTTCATGGAACCCAACAAAAATATTTGCCATGGTCGGTCCAAGTACTGACCCCATGGCAACACCATCTTTTTGCCGGTACATAATATTGTTGAAACTAAATTCCACAGATGTAGTGGCAAGTTTCATAAGTTCAATAAAGATGTGTTCAGGAATAGGAGGCGGTGATATCCGGCCACGATATAGAAAATCTGCACAAATATCTATAGTTTCCAAAACAGGGACACAAGTAAAAAGGTTGCTAATATCATAGGAGCACATAAATCTATTAACAATCTTAGACTTTTTAATAAAATCAGCAAAATAAAATGAATCTTTAAGACAATATTTACTATAATATTGTGAAACAGGTTGTAAAATGTCAAAGATCCATTTTGAGACCTTGTGTTGCGATGACCCTACCATGGAGAGAATGGGCCTTAATGGGATATCCGCTTTATGGGTTTTAGGAAGACCATATAGCCTTGGGCGGATAGATCCAGAGGGTCTTATCTCACTAGATACGTTCTTCGGAAGTACACCATTTTTGACCCACTTGACCAGTTTCTTTTGAAATTTGGTTTCCAAGGAGGCGGTTGAATCATGAGTTGTGACAGGGCCCAATTTTTCAAATTTGTCTTTATCATCTAGTATTATCAACATTTTGTCAACATACTCATGATGGTTCAATATAACCACCCCTGACCCTTTATCTGGTCTAGTAATAACTAATGATGGGTCTTGTCGCAGAGTTTTCATAACAGCCAAATGCTCCTTGCGCCATTTAAACTCAGAATGCGACACTGGTGTACTGGCATAACTGTGAGCAAGGTCATTCAATTTTGCCTTGAGATCCCTAGTTTTAGTTTCAGAGACTGGTGCAAGTCTCTCCGCTTGGGCATTTAGGATTTCAAACCTCGAAAACACCTCTTCTCGTTTGACACCGGGCACCGGAATACAAAAATCCAACCCATGATCAAGTACCATTAATTCTGAAGATGACAAGTCATGGGAAGATAAATTCAGTACGTTACGTCCAATATTTGGGTTAGTAGTACACCCAAATTTTTTATATATTAAGTGTTGCAATTTGTTATTTGATTTAAGAACTAATTTTTTGATATCTCGTTCTTGTAAAATTGCAACATATCGTGCAAAGCGAACTTTATCAAAACACGAAAGAGTGCTCACAACTTCCTTCCATAATTGAACATTTTCACTCTTATATTTTTCTAAATTCAATGCTAGTTTATCCAAAAAATTATGGATAAACGCATTCTCGATTTTTTGTCCAGGTTGCAAATTCGCTTTTTTTATTTTAAATAAAATAAACGAAGGACACACATTTTTATTGACACAAGAATGTAAGAATGTTATATTATCTTGCGTCGATCTAATTTTACTTTTAATTTTTAAAATAGAGTTTAATTTCTTAATTAAACTCGAACTGTATCTCGTCTTCAAATATTTCATGATGTTTTTAGAGATACAAAATTTAAATATTGCAATTAGGAAAGGAAGACTTTTATGATTCATGATTAAAAGTAAATTTGTATATATACAAATATATATATATATCTTCTCTCCAAAAAGGTGGGAATGAAGGGGAAGCAGGAGAGGAAAGAAAAAAAAAATGGGGAGCCAGCTGACCGGTTTCGACCCTCGCCTCTCAAAGCTGTATCGAGGGAATTAATTTTAAAATAAAGAATGAAAGCGATTAAAATAGCGTTTTATTAAATTTACAGGGAAAAAAAAAAAAAAAGTGGGAAAACGATTAAAATAAAACGACGTTATGGACGAATACCCTAGAGATTAATCACGTTCAACCCCAGGAGGCATTCCCTTTGCTTGCAAAGAGAAGGTTTCCTGAGTCGAACGTGAATGGTCTCCAAGATCTTAAGATGGTATAATGAATGAGCACGACTAATAATGGTAAAAGAGTCCGTGCTAAAGTTTGCTGCACAAGACGGGTTTTTAAGCAAATGATCAGTAATTGAAGACCCGTATGTGTTAGTAACGACATCAGTTGCCCGGTAGGTTCCATTCCTAATTTTACTGGGTACATGTTGTTGAATTCTTCCATCTAATGTTAATGTCGTTCGACCCAAGTAGTTGGCACCGCAACCACATTTAAAATTGTAAATAACATTACTTTTATGGTGGGGGGGGGGGTAAAACGTCTTTTCGAGAAGATGGAAATAAAGTTCTCGTAGAGAAAACAACACGCACATTGGCAGCAAAATAACATCCATGAACTGCTGAACTTATTTGTTTGGCAAATTTCTCACTTACTCTACCTAACCAAGGCAGACGAAGATAAATTGGACATTTGGCTACTATATTCTCTTTCATTCGAGAGAATTCGGCCAATTTCTTTTGAATAGTTGACCTAATCACATCAAGGGGGTACCCATTTTTGGATAGAGTATCCGTAATTCTTTTCAATTCCTCATCTAATTTTGATTTGGAACAAATCATAAGGGCACGATGTGTTAGGGTCCAAATTAGATTTATCTTACGTTTTCTGGGACAAAATGAATCCCAACGAGTGTACAAACCTGTAAACGTTGGTTTACGGTATATAGATGTTTGGTAACTAGATGGCGTTTTTGTTACCAATACATCAAGGAAGGCTATAGTTGAATTGCTCTCTCCCTCATAGGTGTACTTTAACGCGGGATGCATTCCATTGAGTAAGGAGAAAAAGGTGTTAGCTTCCGTTTGGTTATTAAATAAACAGAATGTGTCATCAACATATCGGAAGTACACCAATGGCTTTATGGGTCCAGATAATAAGCGCTCTTCATGGAACCCAACAAAAATATTTGCCATGGTCGGTCCAAGTACTGACCCCATGGCAACACCATCTTTTTGCCGGTACATAATATTGTTGAAACTAAATTCCACAGATGTAGTGGCAAGTTTCATAAGTTCAATAAAGATGTGTTCAGGAATAGGAGGCGGTGATATCCGGCCACGATATAGAAAATCTGCACAAATATCTATAGTTTCCAAAACAGGGACACAAGTAAAAAGGTTGCTAATATCATAGGAGCACATAAATCTATTAACAATCTTAGACTTTTTAATAAAATCAGCAAAATAAAATGAATCTTTAAGACAATATTTACTATAATATTGTGAAACAGGTTGTAAAATGTCAAAGATCCATTTTGAGACCTTGTGTTGCGATGACCCTACCATGGAGAGAATGGGCCTTAATGGGATATCCGCTTTATGGGTTTTAGGAAGACCATATAGCCTTGGGCGGATAGATCCAGAGGGTCTTATCTCACTAGATACGTTCTTCGGAAGTACACCATTTTTGACCCACTTGACCAGTTTCTTTTGAAATTTGGTTTCCAAGGAGGCGGTTGAATCATGAGTTGTGACAGGGCCCAATTTTTCAAATTTGTCTTTATCATCTAGTATTATCAACATTTTGTCAACATACTCATGATGGTTCAATATAACCACCCCTGACCCTTTATCTGGTCTAGTAATAACTAATGATGGGTCTTGTCGCAGAGTTTTCATAACAGCCAAATGCTCCTTGCGCCATTTAAACTCAGAATGCGACACTGGTGTACTGGCATAACTGTGAGCAAGGTCATTCAATTTTGCCTTGAGATCCCTAGTTTTAGTTTCAGAGACTGGTGCAAGTCTCTCCGCTTGGGCATTTAGGATTTCAAACCTCGAAAACACCTCTTCTCGTTTGACACCGGGCACCGGAATACAAAAATCCAACCCATGATCAAGTACCATTAATTCTGAAGATGACAAGTCATGGGAAGATAAATTCAGTACGTTACGTCCAATATTTGGGTTAGTAGTACACCCAAATTTTTTATATATTAAGTGTTGCAATTTGTTATTTGATTTAAGAACTAATTTTTTGATATCTCGTTCTTGTAAAATTGCAACATATCGTGCAAAGCGAACTTTATCAAAACACGAAAGAGTGCTCACAACTTCCTTCCATAATTGAACATTTTCACTCTTATATTTTTCTAAATTCAATGCTAGTTTATCCAAAAAATTATGGATAAACGCATTCTCGATTTTTTGTCCAGGTTGCAAATTCGCTTTTTTTATTTTAAATAAAATAAACGAAGGACACACATTTTTATTGACACAAGAATGTAAGAATGTTATATTATCTTGCGTCGATCTAATTTTACTTTTAATTTTTAAAATAGAGTTTAATTTCTTAATTAAACTCGAACTGTATCTCGTCTTCAAATATTTCATGATGTTTTTAGAGATACAAAATTTAAATATTGCAATTAGGAAAGGAAGACTTTTATGATTCATGATTAAAAGTAAATTTGTATATATACAAATATATATATATATCTTCTCTCCAAAAAGGTGGGAATGAAGGGGAAGCAGGAGAGGAAAGAAAAAAAAAATGGGGAGCCAGCTGACCGGTTTCGACCCTCGCCTCTCAAAGCTGTATCGAGGGAATTAATTTTAAAATAAAGAATGAAAGCGATTAAAATAGCGTTTTATTAAATTTACAGGGAAAAAAAAAAAAAAAGTGGGAAAACGATTAAAATAAAACGACGTTATGGACGAATACCCTAGAGATTAATCACGTTCAACCCCAGGAGGCATTCCCTTTGCTTGCAAAGAGAAGGTTTCCTGAGTCGAACGTGAATGGTCTCCAAGATCTTAAGATGGTATAATGAATGAGCACGACTAATAATGGTAAAAGAGTCCGTGCTAAAGTTTGCTGCACAAGACGGGTTTTTAAGCAAATGATCAGTAATTGAAGACCCGTATGTGTTAGTAACGACATCAGTTGCCCGGTAGGTTCCATTCCTAATTTTACTGGGTACATGTTGTTGAATTCTTCCATCTAATGTTAATGTCGTTCGACCCAAGTAGTTGGCACCGCAACCACATTTAAAATTGTAAATAACATTACTTTTATGGTGGGGGGGGGGTAAAACGTCTTTTCGAGAAGATGGAAATAAAGTTCTCGTAGAGAAAACAACACGCACATTGGCAGCAAAATAACATCCATGAACTGCTGAACTTATTTGTTTGGCAAATTTCTCACTTACTCTACCTAACCAAGGCAGACGAAGATAAATTGGACATTTGGCTACTATATTCTCTTTCATTCGAGAGAATTCGGCCAATTTCTTTTGAATAGTTGACCTAATCACATCAAGGGGGTACCCATTTTTGGATAGAGTATCCGTAATTCTTTTCAATTCCTCATCTAATTTTGATTTGGAACAAATCATAAGGGCACGATGTGTTAGGGTCCAAATTAGATTTATCTTACGTTTTCTGGGACAAAATGAATCCCAACGAGTGTACAAACCTGTAAACGTTGGTTTACGGTATATAGATGTTTGGTAACTAGATGGCGTTTTTGTTACCAATACATCAAGGAAGGCTATAGTTGAATTGCTCTCTCCCTCATAGGTGTACTTTAACGCGGGATGCATTCCATTGAGTAAGGAGAAAAAGGTGTTAGCTTCCGTTTGGTTATTAAATAAACAGAATGTGTCATCAACATATCGGAAGTACACCAATGGCTTTATGGGTCCAGATAATAAGCGCTCTTCATGGAACCCAACAAAAATATTTGCCATGGTCGGTCCAAGTACTGACCCCATGGCAACACCATCTTTTTGCCGGTACATAATATTGTTGAAACTAAATTCCACAGATGTAGTGGCAAGTTTCATAAGTTCAATAAAGATGTGTTCAGGAATAGGAGGCGGTGATATCCGGCCACGATATAGAAAATCTGCACAAATATCTATAGTTTCCAAAACAGGGACACAAGTAAAAAGGTTGCTAATATCATAGGAGCACATAAATCTATTAACAATCTTAGACTTTTTAATAAAATCAGCAAAATAAAATGAATCTTTAAGACAATATTTACTATAATATTGTGAAACAGGTTGTAAAATGTCAAAGATCCATTTTGAGACCTTGTGTTGCGATGACCCTACCATGGAGAGAATGGGCCTTAATGGGATATCCGCTTTATGGGTTTTAGGAAGACCATATAGCCTTGGGCGGATAGATCCAGAGGGTCTTATCTCACTAGATACGTTCTTCGGAAGTACACCATTTTTGACCCACTTGACCAGTTTCTTTTGAAATTTGGTTTCCAAGGAGGCGGTTGAATCATGAGTTGTGACAGGGCCCAATTTTTCAAATTTGTCTTTATCATCTAGTATTATCAACATTTTGTCAACATACTCATGATGGTTCAATATAACCACCCCTGACCCTTTATCTGGTCTAGTAATAACTAATGATGGGTCTTGTCGCAGAGTTTTCATAACAGCCAAATGCTCCTTGCGCCATTTAAACTCAGAATGCGACACTGGTGTACTGGCATAACTGTGAGCAAGGTCATTCAATTTTGCCTTGAGATCCCTAGTTTTAGTTTCAGAGACTGGTGCAAGTCTCTCCGCTTGGGCATTTAGGATTTCAAACCTCGAAAACACCTCTTCTCGTTTGACACCGGGCACCGGAATACAAAAATCCAACCCATGATCAAGTACCATTAATTCTGAAGATGACAAGTCATGGGAAGATAAATTCAGTACGTTACGTCCAATATTTGGGTTAGTAGTACACCCAAATTTTTTATATATTAAGTGTTGCAATTTGTTATTTGATTTAAGAACTAATTTTTTGATATCTCGTTCTTGTAAAATTGCAACATATCGTGCAAAGCGAACTTTATCAAAACACGAAAGAGTGCTCACAACTTCCTTCCATAATTGAACATTTTCACTCTTATATTTTTCTAAATTCAATGCTAGTTTATCCAAAAAATTATGGATAAACGCATTCTCGATTTTTTGTCCAGGTTGCAAATTCGCTTTTTTTATTTTAAATAAAATAAACGAAGGACACACATTTTTATTGACACAAGAATGTAAGAATGTTATATTATCTTGCGTCGATCTAATTTTACTTTTAATTTTTAAAATAGAGTTTAATTTCTTAATTAAACTCGAACTGTATCTCGTCTTCAAATATTTCATGATGTTTTTAGAGATACAAAATTTAAATATTGCAATTAGGAAAGGAAGACTTTTATGATTCATGATTAAAAGTAAATTTGTATATATACAAATATATATATATATCTTCTCTCCAAAAAGGTGGGAATGAAGGGGAAGCAGGAGAGGAAAGAAAAAAAAAATGGGGAGCCAGCTGACCGGTTTCGACCCTCGCCTCTCAAAGCTGTATCGAGGGAATTAATTTTAAAATAAAGAATGAAAGCGATTAAAATAGCGTTTTATTAAATTTACAGGGAAAAAAAAAAAAAAAGTGGGAAAACGATTAAAATAAAACGACGTTATGGACGAATACCCTAGAGATTAATCACGTTCAACCCCAGGAGGCATTCCCTTTGCTTGCAAAGAGAAGGTTTCCTGAGTCGAACGTGAATGGTCTCCAAGATCTTAAGATGGTATAATGAATGAGCACGACTAATAATGGTAAAAGAGTCCGTGCTAAAGTTTGCTGCACAAGACGGGTTTTTAAGCAAATGATCAGTAATTGAAGACCCGTATGTGTTAGTAACGACATCAGTTGCCCGGTAGGTTCCATTCCTAATTTTACTGGGTACATGTTGTTGAATTCTTCCATCTAATGTTAATGTCGTTCGACCCAAGTAGTTGGCACCGCAACCACATTTAAAATTGTAAATAACATTACTTTTATGGTGGGGGGGGGGGGTAAAACGTCTTTTCGAGAAGATGGAAATAAAGTTCTCGTAGAGAAAACAACACGCACATTGGCAGCAAAATAACATCCATGAACTGCTGAACTTATTTGTTTGGCAAATTTCTCACTTACTCTACCTAACCAAGGCAGACGAAGATAAATTGGACATTTGGCTACTATATTCTCTTTCATTCGAGAGAATTCGGCCAATTTCTTTTGAATAGTTGACCTAATCACATCAAGGGGGTACCCATTTTTGGATAGAGTATCCGTAATTCTTTTCAATTCCTCATCTAATTTTGATTTGGAACAAATCATAAGGGCACGATGTGTTAGGGTCCAAATTAGATTTATCTTACGTTTTCTGGGACAAAATGAATCCCAACGAGTGTACAAACCTGTAAACGTTGGTTTACGGTATATAGATGTTTGGTAACTAGATGGCGTTTTTGTTACCAATACATCAAGGAAGGCTATAGTTGAATTGCTCTCTCCCTCATAGGTGTACTTTAACGCGGGATGCATTCCATTGAGTAAGGAGAAAAAGGTGTTAGCTTCCGTTTGGTTATTAAATAAACAGAATGTGTCATCAACATATCGGAAGTACACCAATGGCTTTATGGGTCCAGATAATAAGCGCTCTTCATGGAACCCAACAAAAATATTTGCCATGGTCGGTCCAAGTACTGACCCCATGGCAACACCATCTTTTTGCCGGTACATAATATTGTTGAAACTAAATTCCACAGATGTAGTGGCAAGTTTCATAAGTTCAATAAAGATGTGTTCAGGAATAGGAGGCGGTGATATCCGGCCACGATATAGAAAATCTGCACAAATATCTATAGTTTCCAAAACAGGGACACAAGTAAAAAGGTTGCTAATATCATAGGAGCACATAAATCTATTAACAATCTTAGACTTTTTAATAAAATCAGCAAACATTATTTATTCATTCCGTATGAATATAACGATTACTGTTGGCAATCGTTTCCCGATATCTTTCCAGTTAAAATTCTTTTTTTAGAAAGACACCGGGACCACGTGAAATTTGTCAATATCATTAAGTCGAAATATTTCTGTAAACAAACTGCACTCGAATTTGGCAATCCATGTAATTAATCGCTTAACTAATTTATACAAACAAAAAAAAAGTATTTAATGAAAAAGTGTTTCATTTCTTTCACGTCAGGAGTAAAATATTAACAACTAGCAGGACCCGATAACCGGCGTTGCCCGGTGGAAGCTTGTCTCCCTCCATCCCGCAAGAAAGTAAACTACAGTTGTTTTTGTTGGTAGCCATTGCCGTCCTGAACAATTGCGGACACCGGTGGCCGTGGCCGAATTATAATATTCTGGCTTCCGCTGCAGGTACTGTTTGAATCTTAGGTAGAGAAATGCGTAAATCGGTATTAATTAATAAAATTACGAAAAATAGTTCATTGGAATAATAATAGAAAGTAAAAACAGAAGTTTAAGATTCACGTCATGAACTTTATTCAAATGTACATACAAACTAAACGAACTCTAGATTAGACGATTACAACATCAACCAACACACCTATATACACTTGCTTAAAATTATACATTAGACGATAATGAAAGTCATAAATACACGATTAACATCCCTCAATGTTATACAAACGCCCCACAACACAACAAAAGGAAAAGTAAGATGCATCCTTCCTTCCGTTAGTCTATGCAAGACCTTTGGACAAGGTTGAAAGCCTACTTCAGCCCTGCTTCCCTCCTCCAGCCAGGATTAAGTGTGGCCATGGAAAGCAGGTGACTTGTGTAATACGGAAACAACAAGGATAATTCTGTTCATAGTCTTATTGAGCTGGCAAATGTCAGGTCAGTCGCCCAGTATGGGCGCTGCTCGGACAGAAAGAGACTGCAGCGTACTGTCTGTACACCGGCAAAGAAAATTAGTGCAATATATATTAAAAAAAAGTATTCTCGGGAAACAGCTTGAATGGGGTTCTGAATGATAAGCAAAATGAATTCATGATTGGTGTTTCGAAGGAGAGAGATAGGTGGAGATTCGTACCCGTCAATGCCTGTACCAGGCAGGACACCACTTGAATGAAAATGAATGAATTACAGAGCTCTTTCTCTCTATTCCATTAAATCTATTATTTTTATGGAAGTATCTCCAGACAAGGCGTAAAACCACTTGATGTAAGCAGCTAAATAATGATATATTACTACAAGATCAAAAACCAGCCACTGATGTGAGATAGATAGACTCCAACCAAAAAAATATCAATTAGTGATGCTGCTAATCTCAGTCTTTTCTTTATATACTATGATGGCAAGTATTCTTCAGAACTGTCTGATCTATTTTATGCTTCCTTTGTTCCAGCAGTTGAAAATTGGAGTCCCCGAACCTACATCCTTTACTGAATGCTAACGAAAAGATATACACATATCTTTTTTATGGAAATCGCTCCAGACAAGACATGAAGCCACTTGATATAAGGAGCTAATATATTAAAGTAATAATAAAAAAAAAAAAAACACTTTCAGGTATAAACTATCCAACGATAAATGTTATATGGATACATTCTAACCCAGAAAACTGGAATTCTTTCCTCTTTGCCAGAAATATTGCTGATGGAATACGAGGACTAAAGGACAAAATAAGGAAAGTGAGTTATGAGGCCGCCAAAAGTAAAACCAAGGTCCAATTTCAAGCCTTCGTGTTACTTTATCTGTTCTGCTGTAATTATACCGTTTTTTTTTTTCAGGCATTACCTCCTCCTTTATTTGGCCAATTGTCACAAGACCTCATCTTCAAGTTATTACATCCTCTTTTGGGGATAGTGTAATATATGGTTGTTCTCATGATACCAACATTCCAGGCATTACCTCCGTTTTTATGTGGGTGGTGCTGGTAATGTAGTATCTGTTCTGTGGTTATGATTCATCTTCCCAGTGATTTTCTTCTCTTTTTAGGGGGTGATAGTGATACCATAGCAAAAATATTCAACCTCTTGTTGCATATTTTTTTTTTACTAGTAAATACAATGACTGCATAGCAAATTAACTACCAATAGGATCATCAAACCCTAAATAGAAAATAATCAGTTAAAAAATAGTAGGATCATTCTACTCCTCCAGAAGGCATCCCGTTCCCGACGCAATCCTTTTCATGTATAAGAGCCAGATACGTTCTAAAATGGTGTTCTGTTTCCACATTTGTGGAGGAATTGCAAAGAGTACTTTTTTCTACCTCGTACAAAACCGGCATCGAAATCTAATGAAAAGGGTTTTTTTCCTGCTTATTTCCTCTTTCTCACTGGAGAGACATTATAAGCCTATACAATGTATCCTTATTTTCATGGTAGGTGCTCAACTGAGCTATCTATGATCCACCTCCCAGAAAAGCATCCCTAGCAGATGATCATCTAAACACAACTACCAATGATTACCCTTATTCTCTAGCTATGCTTAAAACTAAACGAAAATTCCATGGGCAAAGTTTCTTTCCTTAAACTACGCGTCTGAGGACCATAATACTTTCCAGCTGACAATAACATGGAAGTTTTCAAATCCTGTTGCGCCGTCCTCTTAGATAATCAAATTCTACCCAAGTTCCCCAATTCCTGATTATCATGGCGTTATCTCACTGGTCAACTGATACTCATAATCTCTTATCACCGAGCGGCCTTTTTTTTCTTTTTTCTTTTTTTACATAGGCATCACCACTTATCAAGGCCTTCAGGCCACTCGAGGATAAGGGTTAAAGAGTGTACAGTAGAAATTGGACAATATAGTAATCGTTAGTAATGGAAATTTGGTAAATTTGTTAACTTATATGGAACGGCTCACCAAAAACTTGTTTACGTTAGACTTGAAGACAACCATATTGTAATCAGCTGGAAATCAGGAAAACGGAAGACAATTCCATAAGCATGCAGTTCTAATAAAGAAGCTTTGCTCATGGAATCTACGTTTAGGTTTAGGTACAGATAAAGAGTGAGGGAAATTATTGATAGTGATTTCTGCTAGACGGGTGTTTCTTGTGAAAGTTTGGAGAGGGGGGGGCATAGATTGGAGCTCAACCGAGCACTTGCCATGAAAATAACGATAAAACAGAGACAAACTCGCAACATTTCTTCTGTGATAAAGAATTTGCAGGGAAGAGAAAATGACATCCCCTACGAGGCTACGAAGTCTATTTTGAACTCTATCAAGGCAGGATACGTCCTTTCTAGCAGCTCCTGCCCAGATGTGGCTACAGTACTCCATCCTTGGACGTACCTGGCTCTTATATAGATAGAGAATTGCAGCTTTGACAAGCAATGAGCCACATCCCAGTAAAAAAAAATGTATAGTGTTAAGTTCCACATGAACAGGGAAGAATGTTTCATAAAAGATACGAGTGCAACAGGTGCTTCATCAAGTGATACTTATGCAGTTTATGATCCAATCTCCGGCAACTTCGTATTATCAATATCTTCTAACAGGTTACATAAACAGTTAGAATATCATTTTTTTTTTACATGAGCAGTCACCACTTATCAAAGCCTAGAACTCACTCTAGAATAAGGGTTAAGTGTAAGGTAGGTGGTAAGACAATATCAGTCATGGTGGAACTTGGGTAACGCTAGATTTTCTTAGAGGAAAACTCGATAGAAACTTTTTCAGATTGACTTTAAAGACGACAATGTTATAGTCAGCCTGGAAGCAGACACATGGCATTACATTCCACGGACAGACAGTTCTAGGAAAGAAACTCTACTTATGGATATTACGTTTAGTTTTAGGCACAGGTAGAGAGTGTGGGAAGTTGTTACTGCTAGCTGTGTATTTGTTTCGGAGATATTACAGGGAAGCACCATAGATTGAAGCTTTGTCAAACGTCTGCTATAAAAGAAATGAAAGAGCAGAGATGAACTCGCAATGTCTCTCCTGTGAGAAAGAGGTTGGTTGGTTGTTTTTGTTTTATGGCATATCAACCTTTTTCAGGTCATTCAATGCCGAATCTGGTTATTTTGAGGAACGATTTTTAATGGAGTATATTTTTTTTTAAGTCGGATTCTATTTAACCCATAGTTGGGACCCTAACAGGTACTACCACTCCGGGTCAGAGTGGACCTGGGAGCAATGGCAATTAAAGGGTGGCTTCACACTCCCCAAGGCCCGCAAGCTGGGGCCTCACCATCAGATATAGTTTTAAGTCATATCCAGGATCTGTGAGAAAGAGGAAACAACAAAGCAGAAGGGTAATCGCCCACTAAATCTTGCAGGAAAAATTGGTCTTTGGAGCTTCACCCCAGATGTGGTAACAAACCTCTGTATTAGGACGTATTTGACTCTTGCACAGGTAAATGATTGCATCAGGAGCAAGATCCTTTCTTGAGCAGTAGAATGATCCAATCATTTTTCCAACAATTTTGACAATGGAACTGATGCAGGTCTTCCATTTTGAAGGTCAATCCCAGAAGTTTATTAAATGAAGCAGAGTGCTTCTTGAAGACGACAGCCGTTCATTTTAAATGTGAAAAAGTGGGAATACGAGCATTGGTAGTGAAAAGATAGTTTGGTTTTGAATGCATCCAAGTAAATATGTTGCCAAGGTCGCTGGAAAAATAGTCGGATCCTTCTATCGACCCAGCAGATATCTCACTGCTGATGCAATTCTCTACCTATATAAGAGCCAGGTATGTCCAACGATTGAGTACTGTTGTGACATCTGAGCAGGAGCTGCTAGAAAAATTACTCATCCTGCCTTGACAGAATTCAAAATAGACTTCATAGACTAGTAGGGGATGCCCTTTTTAATTCCCTGCAACCTCTTTCTCACAGAAGAGTCGTTGCCAGCCTGTCTCTGCTTTATCATCATTTTCATGGCAAAATCTGAGCTCCAATTTATGGCCCCCCCCCCCATCAAATTTTCATGAGAAACACTCATCTAGCTGAAAACACTCAATAATTTCTCACACTCTTTATCCGTGCCTAAATCTGAACATAGATTCCATGAACAAAGCTTCTTTCCTAGAACGGCACGTCTGAGAAACTGTTTTCTGTTTTCCAGCTGACTACAATATGGCTGTCTTCAAGTCCAACGTAAACAAGTTCTAGATAAGCCATTCCCCTTAAGTAATCCAAGTTACCAAATTTACACTATGAACAATTCACGTGGGTTCGAGCCTGCCTGCCTACTACCACTTTTTTTTTTTTTTTTTTGCTCAACACATACCGCCAAACACTCGGGCAACGCCGTGAACCTAGACTAGTATTATTAATATTTCTCAGAATAGCAACAGTAAATAAATATAGTAAAGTAATAATAACAATGGTAATAGTGATGATGATGATGATGATAATAATAATAATCATCATCATCATCTTATACTGAAATATAAAAAATACAATATCAAATATAAAAAATAATTGTTTCCATGCTTCAACAACTCTTAAAACCATGATTATATATATATATATATATGTCTCTTTTTGTGTGTGTGTGTGTGTGTGTGTGTGTGTGAGAGAGAGAGTTCCTTCCTCATAGGCTCAGCTGTTTTGGTACCTATCTTTTTCGAATTTCACACAAAGCTAATTTATATTTCTGGCAGTGTTCTTAGAGATGTTTTGTACAAAAATTCATCTGATAAGTATTGAAAATTGAAAGAATCGGATTCCTAAAAATAGCCTCTCTTATAGATAAAAAAAAAAGAAGAATTTTTATAGGAGATATTTTTACATTACACCGGCAAGAGAGAGACAATAAAATTTTAGCCAATCATTTCTTCTTAAAAAACAGATTTATTATAATCTTCTCTATCTTCTATCTATCTATCTTCTTCTATCTTCTATTCTATCTATCTTCTCTATATAAATAAAATTAACTCATTTTTCCCGTCTGATTTTGACATTAATAGGATTAAAAATCAAGATATTTCATGCAAATATAATATGCACAAATGGCAGAACAATATCTGAGGTGTGTTATAGGCTTATTATTTCTCAAATTCCTCGATAATCTTAGATTTCTATACTTTTTCTGCTGAGAAGTCACGGCCAAAATCGGTTAAGATCAATGGAAGTGGTAAAATATTTTCTCTCTAATAAATTCCTCCTCCCCCTGCCACCACTTAACACCGTTTGGGGATCGTTCACAAGGAACAGTTGAGAAGAGAACACCGGTTTGGCTTCGTAGTTCTTTCATGTGAAGTTATTTAAAATCACTAAACTAAGCTGCAGTGCTCTGTGGCGTAGTGGTTAGCATGCTGGACAATTCACATTATGTTTTCACGTTCGCACCGACCTACCGTAGTCGTTTTTTTTTTTTTTTCCTAAACAACTGGAATGGACTTTTCTTGGTGGCCGAACTGTTGCAGATGGTTTTTTTTTTTTTTGTTTTTCACACTTTATTTTCCTACTTTTACTCATGACTCCGGGTTTGATCCTTCCTACTTACCTGCCATAACATTTTTTAAAACTCCCCCCCCCCTCCCGGAAAAAAACACTCGGGCAACGCCGGGTACCCCCGCTAGTCTGGTAATATAACTTAGTGGCAGAGCATTTGACTACAGATCGAATGATCCCCTGTTCAAGCTCGGATCTACTTCACCATTTTATTTTATTTCTTTCTAATTAATGAGTTCAACTGACGATAAAAGAAGAGGTACCATTTAAAATCACTACAAATCATTTTTTAGTTTGCATATTTTAAAACTAATCATTAATCAGAAGCGACTTTTTCAGGGCATTCATCATCAAGCCCAAATATCAGGTGACATGATATTGTTAACAAACACCGACGGTATTATTTTTATTTATTTGTTTTGTTTTTGTTTTTTTTTTTCGATTAGTCCACCGGACAAATTATTCCTCGTAATATATAATCTATCTATCTATCTATAAAAGTGAACGTGTGTGTGTGTCTGTGTACATTTCCCTAAGCAATAACTCTGTCAATTTTAAGTCTACAGACTCGAAATTTGATATAAAGGGTACTGAGATTTGGGAAAATCTTTGTAATCCATTTTCGGCCAAACATTTAGCTGTTAAGGGGTCAAAGTTCAACGATTTGACCTTTGAGAACTTTCCTAAACTCCTCCGACAATTTTGGGTCTAAACACTTGAAATTTTAGATATAGGTTCCTTGGACATGATTAACTTGATTTGAGCCTAAAACAATAAATGTCAACGGGTCATAATAGGAGTGAAACTTAAAACAAATTGACCTCTGCGGTGTTTACCAAATTACTCAGACAATTTCTGGTCTAAACATTTGAAATTTTACATAAAGGGTATTCAGAGATAGGGCAATCTTTTTAATCAGTTTGGGTCAAAAATTTTTAGTTACCAATATATAAATGTATGTATATATGTATGTTTGCATGTCTGCCTAAAACTTTCAATAGAGGCGACGGATTTTACCAAGATCAGTCTCATTTTGAAGTTCGACCTTTCAGACGACAAATATCGAAAAATTGGCTAAAAATATTAATATCTTCACCTTCAACTGGGCACTTTTCTACAGGGGGAGGGGTCGCTTTTTTTGCCGATATTTTTTAAAGGTATCCTCTCTTTTCGATTGTCTAGCCTTAATTTAAACCTATGTCACTTACAGTTTGGTGGTGGTCGTAACAGCAAAGATGTCAGGTTTTTTTCCCGTTCTTTTTCTCCTTCATGGTACGGGTTCCAGCCTGCCTTCCTACTACCACTTATTTTTTTTTTTTTCCGCAACATACACATCAAAACACCAGGCTGAAATGCTAGTATATCTATAAAAGTGAACGTGTCTGTATGAGAATTTATTGTTTGACAAAGGAATATATATATAGAAGAGTTATTTTAATTTCCTTAATCCATGGATTTTCAATAATGGAACAGTCAAACAATAAATTCTTAATTCGAATATATGTGTCTATATGTTGTTTTTTCAGAATTTAAAATTTAACCACCAAACTTTATTTCTATATATATATGTGTGTGTGTGTGTATATATATATATATATATATATAAAAGTGAACATGTGTGTGTGTGTGTGTGTGTCTGTGTACATTTCCCTATGCAATAACTGTCAATTTTAAGTCTACAGACTCGAAATTTGATGTACAGGGTACTGAGATTTGAGAAAATCGATGTGCTCTGTTTTCGGCCAGAAATTTGGCGATTAAGGGGTCAAAGTTCAACGATTTAACCTTTGAGAACTCTACCAAACTCCTGACAATTTTGGGTCTAAACACTTGAAATTTTAGATATAGGTTCCTTGGACATGGATCTAACTTAATAACGTGATTTGAGCCCAAAACAACAAATTTTAAGGGGTCATAATAGGGGTCAAAGTTTTTAAAAAAAATTGACCTCTGCAGTCTCTTCCAAATTACTCAGACAATTTCTGGTCTAAATATTGGAAATTTTACATAAAGGGTATTCAGAGGTAGGGCAAGCTTTTTCATCAGTTTGGGTCGAAAATATTTAGTTACCAATATATAAATGTATGTATGTATGTCTGTTTGCATGTCTGCCTTAAACTTTCAAGAGAGGCGACGGATTTTACCAATATCAGTATCGTTTTAAAGTTCGACCTTTCATACGACAAATATCGAAAGATTGGCTAAAAACATTTATATCTTCCCCTTCAACTAGGCACTTTTCTACGGGGGGGGGGGTCACTTTTTTCGCCGATATTTTTAAAAGTTATCCTCTCCTTTAGATTGTCTAGCCTTAATTTAAAAAAAAAATGTCAATTCCGGTTTGGCGGTGGTCGTAACAGCATAAACGTTAGGTTTTACCTTCTTTCTTTTCCTCCTTTGCAGTATGGGTTCGAGCCTGCCTTCCGACTACCACTTTTTTTTTTTTTTTTTTTGCTCAACATACACATCCAAACACCCGGGCTGAAATGCTAGTCTATATATAAAAGTGAACCTGTCTGTGTCTGTGTACATTTCCCTACGCAATAACTGTCAATTTTAAGTCTACAGACTCGAAATTTGATATACAGGGTACTGAGATTTGGGAAAATCGATGTGACCGGATTTCTGACAGAAATTTAGCGAGTAAGGGGTCAAAGTTTAATGATTTGACTTTTGGGAACTCTACCAAACTCCTCTGACAATTTTTGGTCTAAACACTTGAAATTTTAGATATAGGTTCCTTGGACATGGATCTAACTTAATAAATTTCTTTGAGCTCAAAACAATAAATGTTAAGGGGTCATAATAGGGGTAAAATTAAAAAGAATTGACTGTTTTTTTTTTGTTTTTTTTGCTCAGCATACCCATCCAAACACCCATGCTAGTATATATATATATATATATATTAGCAAGGAATGTAAGTTAATATACAAAATAAGAACCTACTGACTTAAAATATTATATAAAAAATATGTATGATGCAATATTTTGTCACTTGCTTTTTTTTGTTTTTTTTTTTATTACATTTTCACTCTAAACAAGGCATGTTGCCACTTTGATGTAGGAAGCTACTATCAGGGACCTAAGTTCCAGAGGTACTATGTAGGGAGTTTAGCAGCAAGATGTTTGTTTACATTACACTTGAACTTCTACATGTCAGTACAGTTGGGGAAGCAGGAAACCAGAAGAGAATTCCAAAGTCCTGCAGTTATGAGGAAGAAGCTATTAGAGTAAAAGGGTTTCTTACATCAAAGGATCTCAACTGTATAGGTGTGGGACTTCACTGCTTGTTGGGTTTGTCGGCGGTATTTTCGTCAAGGGGGTACAAGGGCTTGTAGTTCATCAGAGCATCCACCATTAAAATAAAAAAAAAACAGGCAGAGGGAGGCAACATTTTGTTGGTGGGACAGGGGCTGAAGTTTAGATGACAGTTCAGGACCCATCCGGTTGGCGACTCTTTTGGACCCTGTCCAGGAGCGAGAGACTAGTAGCAGATGCACCAGCCCAAATGTGACAGCAGTACTCCATACATGGGAGAATGGTGGCTTTGTAGAGGTACAGGATTCTTTCAGGCGTAAATAACTTTCTAGCATGATAGAGAGAGCCCACTTTCTTTGCAGCAGCCTTAGCAATACTCTCGATGGATCTGTTCCAACTCATGTTTCCTGTGAACGTTAAGCCAAGGAGCTTGAACAAAGTGCTCTCAGGTAAAGTATCTCTAGCCATAGCTTTTGGTGGCTGGTAAGGTTTCATGTCATTATTAAAAGAAACGAGCTTTGTCTTGTCAGCGTTGAACGTTACCATCCATTTTTGACCCCATTCCACTACAGATTGAAGGTCTTCCTCTAGTGTTTTGGCCATTATATTAGATATGTGCTCATTAGTCACTAAGCCTCAATTTAAAGCCCCCCCCCCTCCCACTTCTAATGGAATTTTCCACAATTTCCCTTACATTTGCCTTACAAGGAAAAATACCGTTTTTTCTATCATTTTTATGCACCGGTCACTAACATTGCTGAAATAAAAGATGTTATCATATTTGGCTACTGGATATCCATATTTTAGATTTTTTTTTTAAATCTCATGCACCTCCTCCCTTTTCCCCCCAAAAAATATAAACAATAAATAACAACAAAACACTGGGTGATACATTGGCAGCAATGGTTTATCAATTTGATTGTCAACATGAACTATGGGGGTTTATATCCAGTTTGTAAAGTTTTTTGTTTTTTTTTTCATTTCTGAAATGAGTTTTTGCAGAGTTTTTTTTTTTTTCATTATTATTATTTTAATGTAATTTTTAATATATTTTTGGTATGTCTTTTTTATTTTTGTTTTCTTGAAATTAACAAGTTTACACTGCAGCAGGCAAACAAAGCCGCGGCCGGCCTCCGTGTAAAAATAGAACCATTTAAAAAAAAAAAAAAAAAAAAATCCTCTCAAAATGGCGGAAACTGTTTTAGTTGAATTTCGGACAAGATCATTTACAAAAAAAAAAAAAAAAAAAAAAAAAAAAATTAAATTAAAATTAAAAATGTCTGTAACCAGATTACAAAAAAAAAAAAAAATGATCAGATGAAGGGAGGGTAGCAAGATAAACAGGAGTCACTGCCATGTTGGAAATGACTTGAAAAAAAAAAAAAAGAAAAAAAAAAAAATAGTAGGCGAATGAAGAGGAATTTCAGAAAGCAGGAGCTCCACTTCTCCGCAATAAAAAAATACCAAACACGCCAAACTTGAGTTTCAACTCCAAATAGAAAAAATATCTCAAAGAATTAAAAAAAAAAAAAAAAACTAATATACATTTTTTAAATTATTTGGACAACTATTTACTATGTTCCGTTCGATTAAAACTCCAACCTTCTTTAGGTGAAACTTTTTAAACTTGGAATATTTTTTCAAATACAGAAACCTGCATGTAATTTCCAACTGAACTCATTTAATCCATGGAAGTATATTATTCAAACTAGTAGTATTCAAAATATTCAAATGTTACAATGTTTTGGCCGATATAATGTCCAAGATTCTTCAGATGCATTTTGTTGAGCTCTGGAAACTGAACAGAATTCCATACTGAACCCTGTATTTATGAGTTCGACAAGATGCACCTGAAGAATGTCGGAGGTTACATCTATGATGAGAATAACAGTTCAGATAACCTAAATAATTAAATGTCATGCCGAAAAATTCTAACACATTGTCTAAATTTGTGTTGTTTTTAATTATTTTCGACACTAAGGATCGAAAACCTCAACCTTAAAAGGACTATTACAATATTCCAAAATTCAAAAAGCACTTGAATAAGGTCGGAGGTTACATCTGACAATATATGGCAGATAACACAATCAAGACGAGAATAGTAGTCCAAATAATCCAGAACAAAAAATAAATAAATAAATAAAATAAATATATTAATGCTTAACTAAAAATAAATAAATAAAAATTCTGAAACTAATAATAATCGCGATTTTGAAAATGGAACATTTTATCACATTTTTTTTTTTTAAGCCATAATAGAAACGTTGGTAATATAAAAATGATAAAATATATACTTAACCGGACATATTTAAATTTTTTGTAAATAAAACAGACTCACATTTCAAATTGATGAAATAATTAAAATATATAATATATATTATAAAATTTTCTGAAAGAATTTCTATAGACACTCATGTTTTGGCAAAGAAACCATTTCTATGAATATTATACTTACTATGTAACTATTTTAATTAATAAATGCGCCCATATATAAGTAAAATCATCAATATAAACAAAAAAAAGCCCTGGACTGATCAATCTATGTTTCGACGGTAAGTCTGGTCGGGTTCAATAATTCTTAATAATAATTAATTGAACGCCTTAATTATTGAAATAAGATGGTTAGCGTCAAAAAGTGAATCTTTTCTGCTGTTTATGTAATTTTATTTAGCAAAGCTCTATCTACCTACGTACTGAGCATTTTTGAAAAAGATTTTGTTTTGTTTTTAGTTCCAAACATTTGCACTTATCGAATTACTTTATATATATTTCCAGAACTGGCCTATTTAGCTATTACATTATTTAATCAACTTTTTTAAACGCAGGGATATCACGAAGTCTGCAGTTTAGCATTAGCATCCAGTTTGTTGAATTATTGAACTTAAAAGAAAATATTTCCTTTGAAAAACCTTTTAGACTTGTTTCGCTAAAGTAAACAAAAATCAAAAACTGCTTCAATCGGAGCAAAACATCCAAAACTTGCCGATTCTTGCACAAAACTGTAGAATGCCTGACGCTGGGGCGAATACCACAAAATGCGGTTATTCATTTTGACATGGACTGGTCCAGGACAAGAATCTGTTTAGTATGGATATGAAGACGATCAAATACGTCTGTGCAGCTCTAGAACGTCCATCTTTCCAGGTGGACATCCTTGAGAAAGGGTTAATTGCCTGAGGCGCCCCTACCGGGAAGCGCCAAAAAGCATTTATGTAGGCCAGCATGTGCTGGCTTTTCAAAACCACACCTGACCTCGTGTCTAACCTACTAGACAGGTGGGGGAAGGGTGGGTAGGGGATAAATAAATAGTCTTGACTATTTTGAAGATTTGTACCCATCAACATTCGTTCAAGTAGATTTGAGCTTCTATTTGACTGGATCGACCCGGCTTTGAATTCGGAAGTTGGGAGGGTGTGGGGCGGACAGGAATGGAACATTTTGACCTGTGAAGCCACGCGGCTAATTACTTTCTAGTCACATAGAGCAGCAATTATACAAATATGCTGTTAAATTAGTGGAGAGGGGGGGGGGAGAGAGAAAGACGGAATAAAAGTTAAGAAGGAAAGTCAGAGAGAAAGAGAGAGAAAGAAGAAAAAGAAATTCCATTCTGTGATGTGAAGTTTTCTAAGTTCTTCAAACTATTGAGTATATAAAAAAAAGTAAATTATCGGCGTCCAGACGATGTACAAAACACAGAGTTGGAGGGAGAAAGGAACTGCTTAGTTAAGGAACTCTAATGTAACAAGGCTGAAACGTTTCAATTACGACAGACTAATTTCACACTAATTAACGCGAGAAAAAAAAAAAAAAAAGATTAAAAAACAACTTAATCATGCCCCCACTCCACTTAGGAGCACCAGGAATGTTTATCTGCAAATAACTTTTTTGTTGTTTGTTTGTTTGTTTTTCTTTGTTTTTGTTTTTTTAAACAGAAACCAATACGAAACCAAACGACGGATAAAGTATCCTAGTTCCTGAGTTTAATGCCCGAGCTTCATCGTTAAATATACGGATGTTCAAGAAGCAGAATAATTATCGATGCGGATAATGAAATTAACAAAGCGGGTTCACATTCTGACAAAGGTATTGAGTTCACTTTGCAATGATAGCAGTGCTGAAAGGCTACATTTAGTTGGTCTGCGTCATAGCAAATAAACCCTTTCAAAGTTAGGTAAAAGTGAAATAAGATACGGATTTTAAGCTATTGCATACAATTAATTGAACACAAGTTGTTTTAGGAATAGCTGTAGGGAAACTGTGGGTTTATATCTTTATCAACAGTATTAGTGCATTGATAAGAAGATCTGCTAGGATTTTGGTATGTCCTACATCAACGTCAATCAGGGTTGGCCGCTAAAGATCAATTAATAATATTCTTCTCCTGGTGGACGGTACAAGTAAACTGACAACATATGAAAATCAAATGTCTAATCTAAGCGTAAAAACCAGGAGATGAAAAAGTAAAAAATTATTATAAACTATTTATTGCATAATTTTGTGTTCAGATTTTTTTTTTTTTTTTTTTTTTTTGCGTGGTTGCGACGACACGGTTTAATAACCGTGAATGTCTTTATTTGATAGTTTCGACAACTACACTGAATATCTGCGGATACGTATGAAACCTATTGCGTTTAATGGCGATAAATTTAGATGTTGGAGCGTTAAATACTCGAGTTATATTGAGTGATTAGGTAAAGAAGAATTTGGAGAAAGGCCACCAACAAATACATCCTTGATATCTCGGTGATTAAGTACTTCGACCAGTAAGAAAAAAAAAAAATAGTCAGGAAACACTCCAACAAGAATGTTTTAAGTTATCAATAAGGATCTCTCCCGCTCAGTACACCTCAACATCTACGATGACAACATACAGGAGAAGTGAGAAGTCGTTCACAAAACATCTAATCTAAGCATAAAACCTTAAAATGAAACGAGCCACACTGATGAGCTGTGAAACAGTACTGCATGTGGATGACTATAATGCTCCTCATCTTGAGCTGAGCATATTGAGAAGTGATACACGAATTACCATTAGCGTATAAAGCGATGCTCTTTGTGTAAACAAATCGAGCTTAGGTATTTCGGACGATGTCAAAACATCGTTAAACTCATGACTCACACAGCAGCCGCCGATTAGCGTAATGGTTAGGAGCCTTTACTCTAATCCTGGCTTGAGGTAGTTGCCCGTCTAGCTGCACTGATGAGCTGTGAAACAGTACTATATATATAGAAATAAAAATTAGTTATGTTTTTTTTTGGGGGGGAAAAAGAAATCCAGCAGAGTGCTCCATTATAAGGAAAATCCGAAATTAGAGCATATCATTTATGTTTAGCATATCATTTTTGTTTACAGAAAGTTTAGATAAGTTATCGATACCGTCGGTTTCAAACCCGATAATTAGGGACCGTTTTAGATACCCATGGGTATCTAAACTTTCTGTAAACAAAACACTATATATATATATATATATATATATATATATATATATATATATATATATATATATATATATATATATATAGTGTTGGGCCGATTAATCGGAATTGGAAAAATGGGAACTTTTGATGGAATCGGTATCGGAATAATTTGTGCCTATTTTCCGATGCCAAAAACGATTCTTTCAATTATCTTTTGTTTGTCTTTTATTTTGTTTGAAGCAAAATCTTCCACTGCTGGTAGTATTAATAAAATAAATATTTATTGATTTTAAACTACCAGTAAAACTAAAATCGATAGATTATCCCCAACAAGTTTATTTTTTATGTTTGAGAAAATATCTGCACATTTAAGGTGTGTTTTTACGGTAATCGGGAAAAACAACAACTCTATAATTGAATTTGTAGAGATTTATAAAGAATCGGAATCTGGGGAAAATATTGGAATCGTTCCATCCCTAATATACATAACAGCAAAACCGTGAAAGGTGATTACAAAAAGCGTCTCACGGATTCTTGTTTTATAAGTACTTCAACGAAACATGTCCCAATGTACTTACTGCACCTGTACTTCCACTAAACGAAAATATGCCTCTGTCCAATTAACTGCTAAACCTAACCCCTTCACTGTAGAGGTTCCTAGATTTCGGAAAATTTATCTGATCGTTTTTTTTCCCTCTGAACAATTACCCTTCTTGTCCCTATACGGAAATTAAAAAGTAATGTGAAAAAACACATTGCTGCCCAACTCCCCACACAAAATTTCTCCCTTTGGTCCATACTACAATAGTCTATTTTGCCTCAGCGACAATGCCCCTTGTTTGAGGGGTTAAAAAAAAGTAAATATATGTGTGTGCATGTGAGTCCCTCCCCATCTGGAGGCATCACATTAGTGAAGGGAAAATTATTCCTAATTAGCATTTAGGTAAAAATGCTCTTTCATATGATTGAATAGATTCAAAAATATATAATTTAAAAAAAAAAAAAAAAAAAAAAAAAAAAAAGCTATAAAAAAACCCAAAAAACCTATATATTCCAGCACTAGTAGAAATTAAGTTTCAAGCTTAAACCTGAGTTCCTGGTTTCAAATCTCGCTGGGTTCAGCCATGCCGATGTGTCCGGGGTATAATTAAATTTAAATCTATATAATTATAAAACAGTGGATTTTGCTTGCTTTCATCTTGTCTTCGGTGATCGGGCGATTCCATGTTTTAAAAACAGGGATGACAGGTGAATTTATATAATATATATATATATGTACACACACACACACATATATGCGTATGGGCATGACTCAGGGGCTAAGTTATGACGGTGGAAAGTTGTATTTTTGGTTTCGATTCTAGCTGATGGCATATATCTTTTTAGCTTTGATCTCACTACTATATAATTAGGTTTAATATAATAATCGATAGAGAATTGTCTGTATAATAATAAATATGTAATCTGCATGAATTAAAATATCATATTTAAGTGTATCTTACGACTGGGCAACGCCAGGCGGCCTGCTAGCATATATATATATATATATATATAAGGATTTATAATATAATTATATATATAAGGACTTCTTAATTTTATTACATGAATTAATACATAAAAGCATAATTTTATGTATAAATTTTCAGTATTTACTTCAACATACATAGGTAGAGCTAGGTAGTAAGTTATAAAAATATATATGGCAATTAAGCTACACAGAATATTCTGCATTTCATTCTCAAAGCCTGACGAATTCTCACGGGAATGAAACGCGGAATAGTCTGAGTAGCTTAATTGCTATATATATCTTTATAACTTACTATATATATATATATATATATATATATATATACACTCAGCTCTATTCCACTGATTATTGAGCTAAAGTTAATTGCGAGTTTAATTTGAATGCGTGTGCATAACATGATTAATGTATTTTTTTTACTAAAAAACCGATGTTTGTAAAAAAAAAAAAAAAAATCAAATATATAAATTACAAAGTAAAATCCAATTTAAAAAAAAAAAATTTTTTTTGACAAGTCCTGCATTTTTCTTTTTTTTTTTAAACTGAAAAGGAGGAATGGGGGGGGTGAGAGTGAAGAAGGGTTAAGTACTAGGAGTAAACCAATCCTTTAACGAAGAATGCAGAAACTGCCTCGGTTGGTAGTGTCCGGAATGGGTGTGGGTGGGGATGCTTGACACAAGCGCTGTCGGCATTATTTTTTTTTTTTTTTTTAGCGTGTCATTTACACTTGATGAAGCAAAAATTTGCGAGACACTCAGCAAGTTTCTATTTGTATTTCTTGTTTTTTTTTTTGTTTTGTTTTTTTGAAAGAGTTAATATTGTTGAGAGAGAGAGAGAAAGAAAGAAAAGTAAATGCAATGAGTAATATGCATTTTCATATTCTCGCCTGGGGAGGGAAGATGGCGGAAAGCAAGTCGAGGGGAAGGTATATCTTGGTGCAGAATAATATAAAAAGGCCAAACAAAAACAAAAACAGCTTTCAAAACTCGTTTACGACCTTGTCAGTTTCGTGAGGTCATTTCTCGTACGATTTGAGAATTAGATTCACAACTAAATTCAGGTAGGGTTTCAAAGAGTCACTCTCCTGTAAAACAAACAAAAATGGCCAATAAGCGACAGCTATAAAGGATTGTGCAGTGCCAAGCACTCCCACCTCATCCTTATAAGATATAAGAAGGATAATGCGTTTGTTTAAATAAGCAAATTCAATTTCTGTCAGGCGTTATTTATCCACTTCAAACTATTACTAAACTTCTCGAGCTATTAAAGAAATAGTTAGCACCCAGGCTTCGGAAGAGAAATGCCCGCCTCTGGAACACCGTTGCGTTACACTGGCCTGCTTCTCAGTTAAATACAATATGGTAGCCTTTAAGTGCAATGTAAACAAATTCTTGTTGAGCCGTTCCCATAAATAATCAAATACCACCCAATCTACGCTAGTAACAGCTACTACACTACCATCTCACAGTCATTGCAAATTTTCAGCTTCGCATATTTGTCCTTTTTCCAAAACATGATTCATGACAGATTGCAGAATCTCTGGATTGCGAATTGACCCCCTTCTTTCGTTCCTGATGTTTTCCTTCGATTCTTGCAGGGTTTAGGGTATACAGAAAGTCATTGCAAGAATTGAAACAAAATAAGGGAGTTAAATCGCAATCCAGAGATTCTGCAATCTGTCATGAATAATATCTTAGAAAGAGCACAAATATGCTGAAAATGTACAACATTTAAAAGACATTATTCTTCATAAATAAAAATTGTTTGAAAGTTGCTTAAAAAACAAAAAAAAACAACAAACAATGTCTTAGTTAGATTGTGTTAAAATTACAGATTAGATTGTGTTAAAATTACGGAAAGATATCATAAAAAATAAATTTATTTAAATTCAAAATTCTTCAATTACTTTTTGGACACCCTGTATATATATATATATACACTAGCAAATAGACCCGGCGTTGTCTGGGATTGAATAAGGATCAACAAATGTTCCATCCTTCGATTCTTTTAGTGCCATCGAAATCGGCAAAATCGTTCATTTTTTTAATTGATTGACTGCCTGCTCTAGTTAGGGACCTCCCCTCCCCGCAGTGTACCGAGAGGAAGCTTCACATGCATCCCCACCGTGACTTGGCCCAAAATACATTGTAGTCTACATTGCACCGTAAAGAATCCACTGTTAATTGTATAAAATTATCTGTAAAATAATGGGTTCACTTAAAGTTTAAAATGCAAAAGTCAAGTATCATGGTTCACTTGTGCTCTAAAAAAAAAAAAAAAAAAAAAAAAAAAAAAAAAAAAAAAAAAGTCTTTAATCAAGCTCGTCTTAGAAAAGAACCTACAGTTGATTTTATAAGCTGGGCCTTTCTGCATGCATTTATGATATTAGGCTGTATAAAAGTGTTAACTTTTATCAAAATCTGACTTTCTCCTTTAATCAGTTTTTTTTTCTTATTATTGAATTTCACTGTTAAAGGGTCAAATTTACAAAATTAGAACTTGGCAGGCTTAAGTCAACTTAAAGTGCTCCTTTAACATACATTTATATGTTTAAGTCAGTTAATTTGTAAAGTTTTGATATGCATGTGAATTTAGCTCTGATGGTAATGAATAATGCTGGAGAGCTAAATGTTTTGGTTTCGATTCTAGCTGATGGCACCAAAATAATTTTTTTTTTTTTTAATTTTTAAAATTACTATTAATATATTGGGTATATTAGTCCATAGATTTATAATAATTAATATGAAATCTATATAAATTAAAATATCATATTTGAATGTATTTTATAACCAGACAATGCCAAGCGCACTGCTAGTCAGATATAAATTTGATTGAGGTTAGAATGTTCTGAGTAATTAGGACAAAGTGTTAAACAATATAAATATATCAATTCACTGGAAATCTTTCTTTTGACATGTTATGTCACTCGCATTGTTATTATTATTATCATTATTGTTATTATCATTATCATTGTTATTATTATCATTGTTATTATTATTATCATTGTTATTGTTATTATCATTGTTATTATTATTATCATTATTGTTATTATTATCATTATCATTGTTATTATTATCATTGTTATTATTATTATCATTATTGTTATTATTATCATTATCATTGTTATTATTATCATTGTTATTATTATTATCATTATTGTTATTATTATCATTATCATTGTTATTGTTATTATCATTATCATTGTTATTATCATTATTATTATCATTATTATTGTTATTAGATATGACGTCATTTTTCTCAGATTCAAAACAATTTTCTTTGTTTTTTCAATTATAAAACTTTTCGTGATTATGGCACTTCTATTTTATAACAAAAAAAAAAAAAAAAAATACTGAATTTCAAGTGGATCAAATGGTTCCATGTAATTGTCAAGTCTCAAATAGTAACATATTAAAAACTTACGAAAAACGATAATATATAGAAAATAATTATTAATGAAAAAATAAATTTTTGAAAGGAAGCAACATCACTACATTACGCTTACAAAAAAAAAAAAAGAAGATAAGTTGACAGGGGAGATAATTAAGTTCTGTTGCTTACGTCACGAATGAACGTAATTCAGAATGTCTGAGAAATTTTATTCTTCATCTAAATTTGATCAAAAACTGTTTTTCATTAATAATTATTTTTCTACTTTATGGTTTTCTGTAATTTTTGGATATGTTACTATTTGTGGCATGACAATTATGTAGGTATACTTTTTATTTTACTTAAAATTCAATATTTTTTTTTGTTATTATAATACAAAAGCACCCGGATTATTCTTTAACTTATAAATAAAAAGGATTAAGTCTATCATTCGAAAAAAGGAAAAGTGAAAGCAACGTTTAAACTTAAACAAAAAATTTTAAAAAACGGGACTATTTAACCATGGGAGTAAGCAAAGCTTTTTTTTTTCTTCTTCATTAATTAGAATAAAATATATTTAAAGAAATAATAAAACAAAAGAATTTAAAAATATAATCGTGATGAAAATCATCGAATATAAATATTAAAAAATATTTTAGGATTTAAAAAAAAAAAAAAAAAATAGTTTTTAAAATGAATTCGTTATAAAGCTCTTGAATAAATAAATATATATATATTTTTTTTTTTAGAAATTGGTCAATTGGCGTGAAATGGTTTCGAGTACAATTAAATATGGAAGTGGAGGGTTGGAAAAGTGGAGGGCTGGAAATAAAGATATAGAACAGCAGAAAATAGAGGGTTCGAATTTTTTTATAGTATCTGGGGGGTTGATTTGGGGGGAAAAAATGAGAGAAAAAGTAAAACATCAAAGAAATCTAAGAGTTATGAGAAGAATGATGCAGAAATATGATCAGTGAAATGGCAAGTGTAGTTTTATTTGTTGTAGTTTCGTGTGTAGAGTGAGAGAAAGGAGGAAAATGGGGAGGGTAGTGATAAGGGAGAGGAAAAAAAAAAAAAAAATGAAAGATCTGAAAACATTAAAAATGTAAAAAAAAAAAAAAAAGTGATTAAAAGTTTATCCATTTTTTTTTTTCGTTTTCCTTTAAAGTTTAAAAAAAAATCTCTTTTCGGCAGAGCAATGGCTTAAATAAAAATTACTCTGCAAAAGTTAAACCAAAAAAAGTTTTTCTTTTTTTTTTTTTTCTATTTCATTAGTATTATTATTTAAACTGGCAAAAGTGTGTGTTCAGTGTCTTTGGGCTAAAGACAAGAAAAAGCAAATCTATCAACAAAAAAAAAAAAAAAAAAAAATTGTAGGGTAACCTGGTCTGTGGTTTTAGTAATTCCATCATCCATGTCAAAATAAACCAACTCATCGATTAGTCTATAACACGATCAGTCAAGAAATGGAAAATTGGAGACAGAATTCTTCTGCGGAACCATCTTTGGATGCTTTTTCTTGCCAAAAGAAGCCAAAAAAAAGGAAAAAAAAAAATCGAACTTTTTCACACCGATTTCCAAACCATGGAGGGAGTGTTTTTCTTTTCTTGTTCTTCTCTGCAGAGACAATAACTTTAGCGGAACAAAAAAAAAAAAAAAGAAAAAAAAAAAAAAACGATGATTGTCATAGACATAAAAACATTTGTTTTAAAAAAAAGTTTTTCTTCATTTTTTTCTTTTTGTTTTTTGTTTTTTTACAGGGCTCGGAAAAAATGTTCGTTTCGTTTTACTTCTTTTAGAAAAAAGAAATTACAACTCACTTGACTCTGAAAAAAAAAAAAAAAAAAAAAAAAAAATTTCGGACCATTTTTTTTGTTTTTTTTTAGTAAAAGAATATAAACTATTCTAGCAGCATAGGTTTATTTTCTTCTTCATTTGGAAAAAAAAGTATTTTTTGGAAATTTTGGCTGTATTTTTTTTGTTTTTTTTTTTAAATTATTTAAATTTTTTTTCCGTACCCATGAGAAATATACAAAGTTCATTCAAGTTTTTATTTTTTTGTTTGTTTATATATGTGTGTGTATGCGTGTATATACATATATACACAAACACACACACACGTGCATGTTTACAAATAGATATATACATACACACACATTTGTATATCTTGATATTCATGTGTGTGTGTGTGTGTGTGTATGAATACATGCAGACACACACGCATGACAGAAGTAAATAGACAACCCACAAAATATAATTAATATATAATTAATATTTAAATAAAATCAATGTTTAAAGCTTGAATATTTCATAGTAATCGACAGTTTTAAGTTTCCCATATCAAAATATCGATCATTTATCACGATTTGAGTTTATCATGAACCAAAGAACCATTGGAACTGTCAGTTTCAGAGAGAGAGAGGGGGGGGCTGTCATATGAGTAAATCTGAACGTGAGTTTTGTCAGCATCACTGCAAATCTCGGGATTCCATTTTCCAGTGTTAATCGAGTGATTGTCCAATTCACCAGAGGTAAAAGAATGAAATTCACTTGCTCCAGGAGCATCTGACAGAAGTCTTCGTCATTAATAATAAAAAGGCTGGCTATTTTATTCTATCATGTACGCATATATATGCGCATGTGTTTGCAGATAAGCACTCTTAGCTTTCACTTACACTTTATCGAACATAAAAAAGTCAAGTTTTTTTGAGAATGCAACAAGTTTTGACAACAGAATTTCTTTTTTCAATTATTCATAAAAAAAAAACAAAAAAACAGAACAGAAAATTATTGAATTTCTCGATTTTAAATTCTATTTCAAATTTTATTTCTTTAGTTTGGAATTTTCCCTTCCTTTTCATTTATTTGGGAAATGTGTCCAAGCACATCTCTTAGAGGCTTTGTCCATTAATACATCCGTACATTGTTCACGCATGCTTCAGTTTGAAGTATCATTCTCATCACTAAACATGCAGATTAAGTGAACGTATCTTAGTTTAGACGAGCAAGGATATCCAGCATTGCCTGGAGGCATGGATAACAAAGCAGAAGAGTTTAAAAAAAAAAAAAAAGGGGGGGGGTTACATCTCTCTACCTTTCTGTATCTCTCCTCTCTCTTATCTAATCAAAAAGTAGTCCTCTTCTGAAGGAGGACAGAGCAGATACTATACTTTGATCCTTAGCCAAAAGATAAGAAAGTGCATTTTATTTATAGACCAAAAGTCAATGAAAATAACTGTTTAAATTTTTAAATATTAATCCTCACTCTCGACTTAATTATGATGACCCCAAAAGTGTGAATATTAAAGAACATGCGCATATTATTACCAAAGCAATACTGTTGTGCTAAAGTTTTAAATAGCATTTTTGCTAATCTGTCATGCTAATGTTTTAAATAGCATTCTTGTTAGGCTGGCATGCTAAAGTTTTAAATAGCATTTTTGCTAATCTGTCATGCTAAAGTTTAAAATATTCTTGTTGGTCTGTCATGCTAAAGTTTAAATAGCATTCTTGTTGGTCTGTCATGCTAAAGTTTAAATAGCATTCTTGTTGGTCTGTCATGCTAAAGTTTAAATAGCATTCTTGTTGGTCTGTCATGCTAAAGTTTGAAATAGCTTTATTCTTGGGCTGTCATGTTAAAGTTTTAAATAACATTCTTGTTGGGCTGTGATGCTACAGTTTTAAATAGCATTTTTGCTGGTCTGTCATGATAAAATTTGAAAAATCCTTTTCATTGTTAAATATACAAATTGAAATAGACACATCGAATCCATTCCAGTTTTTTTTTTCTTTAAGCAGAGAAAATTCTCAGTAAAAGATTCTTAAATCATAAATTTATAGAATCTTCTTAAATGAAAAATGAATGGATAGGTCAAAACCTTATGATTAAAAAAAAATATAAGAAAAATGAAAACTGCATAAAATAAATATTTTCTTTTTTATATTTGTTTATACACACAACTAAATCTCAAGTTACAAGTGACTTCTGATGGCTTATTAAAAATTGTGCTTGAAGAAAACGTGAAAAGATTAATGGATAATTCTGGCACATAGATTAACAAGTTCAAGGAATGGTGATTAACTTTGAAAGTCACCAGACAAAATCTACTTTTACCAAAGATGATAGAGTTGCATAACAAATTACTCTCTCTTCCAACCTGGACATGGGCAATTACTCCTCCTAAGTAGCTTATGGAAATCCATCCCCTTCTCTAGAATCAGCCTCCATAGATATTTTGTCCCAAGATCCTTTCCTAGTTAGATCGCACAGTGGTTAGCAAGGTTTTTCTTCTGGCTATTGCTTTCGCAGCAAAAGATGAAGATGACGAGAGGCACTAAGAATCTGTCAAATCATGTAAACTTTGAATGTCTTTGTTATACAAAAACAAAGTCTAGTGATGACAGAGAATGCTACAGGGGTCCCTTTGCCCCACTCCTCCTGAACCATGCCAGAACCAATGGACTTCATATAAACCTCACTCCTTTCTGAACCAAAGGACTTTATCGAACCCTAACTGTAACTCCTCTGAACATTGTCACAAGGATTTATCTAATGAAAATTCTGCTGGAGGCACTAAAATATTTTAGTGCATTACAAGTTTCTTTAAAGTCGTTCACCCAACTGATTAAATTCGATGAAATAGAAAATGGAAATATGAAAATAACACATTAATAAAAACTACCATCATTTCCATAAACAGTTCTAACCATTTCATTAATAACTTCTAGTCATAATAGATCGAAAAACGAAATCAATATAATTTATTATATGATTTAGTAGATATTAATCCAACAATGCTCAATAATTTGTTCTAAAGTTTAATAGTAATAACGATTGTAAAACTATAAAATAGCTGAACAGATGGCGTGCCAAGTATAACCACTAGCATGGCACAAAAGAGAGAGAGAGAGAGAGAGAGAGAGAAAAAAATCACACTTCCCGAAGAAAATGTTTTACCATTCGAATTCAGAAGATTTTCATTTTAATGAACAAATATGTTTATATATTAAAAAAAAAAAAATCTTGCAACTGTCTGATCTTCAAAAAATCTTTAAATTGAAATTACCATATGAACAGTGGATTTGCTAAATATTTTCAAACATGTGCATGATCGGCACTGTATCGGACATTAAAACCTCAACCATGAAATCCATCTTTAACACCAGCATGGCAGAAAAGTGAGAAAAAAAAGAAACGCAGAAGAATAGTTTACTATTCAAATTCGAAAGAATTCAATTTTAATAAACATATTATGCTTATTAGAAATTTTTTTAGACGTGTCTTAAAAGACCTTAAAAATAAAATACAATGAAATCATGTTTTCATCAACAATTTCATCAAAACTACAGGGGTCCCTTTGCCCCACTCCTCCTGCATTTGTATAGTTATTTAATTTACATAATTTTATGTGTGTATCAGATATATATATATATATATATAACTACTTAATTTACTCACATAAAATTGATATACGAAAGTATAGATTTATGCGTAAACTTCGAGCATTTACTTCAAAAGTGCTCAATACATAGGTAGAGCTACTTAGTAATTTATAAAATATATATGGCGATTAAGCTACACTGAATATTCCGCATTTCATCCACTCTAGGACTCTTCAGGCTTATGCGCATAAGCCTGAAGAGTCCTAGAGTGGATGAAACGCGGAATATTCAGTGTAGCTTAATCGCCATATATATTTTATAAATTACTAATTATATATATATATATATATATAATGAAATCAAAGGAGATGCAGTGTTTACCTGATAGAAGCAATGGTAAACTTCAATCCAATATAAATACCAGTATTTATATATAGATATTTTAATCCTAACCAAATAAAAAGCTCAATACACACACAATATAGAGTAGAGCTTATTATAAGAGAAAAGAAATTAAAACTAAGTTGAAATTTACAATCAAATAGATTGTTCGGCTGAATACAAAAAAAATGTCCTTATTCTGTGGAGTTTCAAAGAATGCTATTCTTGTTATTCTTCTCATCAGAGGACAAACAAAAAATCAGCAAGTTTGCTAATTTGCTGATTTCTTTCTGTCCTCTGATGAGAAGAATAGCATTCTTTGAAACTCCGCAAAATAAGGACTGTGTAAATTGTTTTTTGGAGTATTCAGCCGAACGATGAATTTAATTGTAAATTTCAACTTACAGTTTTAATTTCTTTTCTCACACACACATATATATATATCCAAAAATTAAGAATAATTTCATTTCGACAAGGGTCGTTGATAGTGCTCAATCAAAGAGAGCAAATTATACTTTTTATTATTCTTTATGTAAATAGTCATATCTTTCAGTGATGTGCAGATTGTTTCAATCATATTGATTTCATCAGGCAAGAAGAATTAAAATACAAAAACATCGTAGCAAGATATGACTGTATCTACATAGCGAATAATAAATGTGTGTGTGTGTATATATATATATATATATATATATATATTTATTTATTAATTTATTTATTTATATATAAGAGAAAGAGAGAACAAATACATATCTTGCTTTTTAAGCATTTTTTTTCTTTGGTATCCTCCACACATTTTGACTGAAATAGGAGAATAGTGTGGATTAATTCACAAATTAATCATTCTTTTTATGGGTTCTTCAGAGACATTTCTCTAATCCCTGAAGAGATTCTAAGAGAATGGTTGACTGTAAATGAACTCCATTTCATCTGAAATGGTTATAAAATAACGAAGGAAATAAAAATGCTTCAAATATAAGGTAGGGATTTGTTCTAGAATTTTCGATTCCACTTAGAAAATGTTTTATTATTTAATTGGAAGACCTAGCTAGAGAGATGCTTTGTGATTTGAACTGTTAAACAAAGTAGTTATTACTCAAAAGTAATATGCTAATAGAAAATCATACATATATATATATATATATATATATATATATTTGAGGACTGGTTTCTTCTGTGGAAAGCAACTATTTATTAAGTCGCCTGATGAGGATTCTGATTTTAAGCAACCATTTGTCCGAAACATTAGCATGTCCAGTGTCGCAACCATGTAAATTTGTTTATATTAAGAAAAATATATCTTGCTCTTCTTTTATTGAGCACTCTTAAAATCCTTGTTAAATTCATTAGTTATCACTCTTGAATACCGCTATGTATGGCACAATCAAGTTGACACACCGGTTCTCGCCAGCAGATCACCGAAGTTAAGCAATGTTGAGCCTGCTCATTATCAGATGGGTAACTATCTGGGAAGGCTAAGCACTGTATGTACCTTCTGGGAAGGTTTGATGTGGGGCCAGCACCCTCACCCTGAAAATAGAAATCCTCACTCTGAAAGCATCTACAAAGTTGTGGATGGCCTATGTCCCTCCAGGGGCTGAAGGCTATGGATGGATGGATTGAACACCTCTAATCTGGTATATATAAGTAGGAGAGAGAGAGAGGGAGAGAGAGAGAGAAAAAGAGAGGAACATGTCAAAATTTATGATGTAAGATGAATTCTTATAAATATATATTTTAAAAATTCTATTTATAAATATAAAACCTATTTCCAAACCTTATGCATGATCAAATATTTTCCTTCATTTCTCAATATCCCAAAATATCTATGTTTTGAAACAGAAAATATAAGAATAGTAAAGACTCAGAAAATACACAAACATACTTATTGTGTGCGTGCATGTATTATTTAAAAGATGAAAATTTCCAATCAGTAAATCTGCTTTGTTACTCGGGATGCAGTATGTTGAGTGGCCCGAGCCAAATTTAAGACCCAGTGAAAAAGAATACCATAGAATAAAGATTTAACATTTTGAATAAATTGTTCTTTTTTTTTTTTTTTAAATAAAATTAAACAACTGTGAGATATTTCATCCAATCTAATACACACATGCGTGCGTAAATGGGAAAAATTTAATAAGTTAAGAACCAACTAAATAAAACAGGATAAATTAACAAAGCCATACTTCTTTCAATGCAATGTTTCATTTCAGTTATAAAACTTAGTTATCCTTAAAGTTTTAGAACTGAAATGAAATATTCAATCAAAAGAAATGTGCCCTATTGTGTTTTTCCTTTAGTACATCAGTTCTATATATGTTTATGCATTCTGCCCAATATTTTCATTTAAACATTCTTTCACACACACACACACACATATATATATATATATATATATATATATATATATATTATTTCAAATACCCACATACAATTTTTTTAAGGATATATAATATTTTATGTATTGATGTTCAGTATTTACTTCAACAGTGCTTAATATGTGAATAGAGCTAGGTAATAAGTTATAAAAATATGTTGTAACTAAGCTACACAGAATTTTCTGCGTTTCATCCTCGCAAGAACTTGTAAAACATTTTAGCCTGACAAGTCTTTGCAAAGATTAAAAGTGGAAAAATTTTGTGTAGCTTAATTGCCATATATATTTTCATAACATATATATATATATATATATATATGTATGTATGTATGTATAAGGGAGGGGGCAGACATGTAGCAACCTATTTAATAGATTGAGTAAAATGGTTCTAATTAATTTATGTTCAATTCTGATTTTTTTGTTTTTTCCAAAAATTGTTGCTTATTATTCTCAAAAAAAGTATAGAAGAAAAAAAAAAAAGGTTTAGAGAAAATGCAATTTTATGAAAATAAATTTAAAAAAAAAAAAAAAAAAAAAAAAAAATGCCAGCGGAAGGAAATCTTCCAAGACTGAATTTTGGCCAAATCCTATGAAGAGGGAATTGAAGTTTGAATATCAGAAAGATGGTGCCATCTTTAAACTTTGGTAAAAAAAAAAATAATAAAAAAAAAACAAAAAAAAACAGGCTGAAGACTTGAATGGCAGAGTTTTTTTTTGTTTTTTGTTTCTGAAGTGAAGAAAGACTTTCTCAGAAAAAAAAAAAAAAAAAATGTAAAAGACAGCAATTGTTTTTTTTTTTATGTTCAAGCCAAGCAGTGGTAAGAAAAATTAATTTATGCTTATTTTTTGTTGTCCTCGTCTCCTTCCTAGGTCTTTTCAACACAGGATGGGGGTGTGAAAATTCCATTATCAGTAAAATCTTTTTCTTTTTTTGTTTCCTCACACATTATGCGGGGTAGCGTGGAGCAAACAGGTGCTTTTGGCGAGAGAAAAAAATTAAAGAGAAAGTCTTTCTTAAGAGCACCTCTGCCTGAAAAAACTTGCCGATTTCCATGATTAGACAAGGAAGTTGTAGATGAAGAAAACCCTATTCCTTTTTTGTGTTTTTTTTTTTTAATCTTTTGCTCCATGCTTTATTTTGTATTTTTTTGTTCTCTTTTAAATAAAGAATTTGTTTTGGTTCAAGATAAAACATTTATGTTTTCTCTTCATCTTCTGAAATCGCACAAAAAAATAAATTAAAATCCTTGGTCATATGTATTTTTTGTTCTTCCTCCTCTCTTTCTCATTTTTTCTCTTTACTTAAAAAAGAAAAAAAACGTTATGCTTAAGAAGAGGGTTGCTATAAGTCCCACACAGATTGGAAGCAGAGGAGAATCACTTGGGGAAGTAGAGAGACAAAGTCAACTAAAAGCAAAGAATGAAAATGTATAGCAGAAAGTGGCGACTATTATAACACTTTCTTCCTCCTCCTCCTCCTCTTCTTCTTCACCCATCTCACTAAGGGAGTAAACCTCCCATCTTTGCAACCATCGTCAATCATCCATCACTCCCCAACTTTTTTCATCCTCCCCCAATAAAGTTTTTCTGTTGTCAATTGTTTCACTTTGAGACAGGAATTATGCTCAGGCATCCAAAAAATAAGTCTCCCTTTCATCGTCCCATTTGCTGTGCTTTTCGGGATAAATATTTTTCTTTCTTCTTTCATTTCAACAGTTGCATACATTATCTAACCCTAACCCTAAATCCTTCCACCTATAGTATGTTTTTTTTTTTCAAGTTTATATAGCCAAGTGTATGATGGTCAATGTCTGTCAGTTTACAGATAAGTTGCATATGGTTGATCACAGATCAAAGCCAATTGCATATTTCCAATCAGCAGGTTCCTGTAGATAGTTTAACGTCTTTTTGTCGTGCTTTTTTTCTTTTATCTATTATAGAAAAGCGAAAATGTGTGTTTGTGTGTGTGTGTGCACTTTTTTTTTATGTCTGTCAAAGGTTTTGGGAGGGGGTGGTCGCTCGGGGTCGGATGTGGTGGTGGTGGGGGGTTACAATGTCTTACAACTTTATATATATACTCCATAGATTATAATATCTACGATTTACGAAAGGAGGTTGTCTCCATCTTTCATTTGAGCGACTTTTACACGCTATTTTCATGCTATTTCTTCCTCTCCGCGTGTTTGTTTGGCTTTTCCACATAAAAGCGAAACTGAATCCATAGCAAACGAAGTTCCCTGGCATGAGTGCCTGGGACGTCCAGAAAGCAATCAGCTTTGAGTAATGCGGGGGGAAACCCGTCATATCAGACAATTGCTATTCTTTTGGACACTCCTCTTTTTATGGGAAGCTGGTTTTCCCCAACATATTGGGGAAACAAACAAATACGCAGAAACTGGCTTGCAGCCGAGGTTAAGTGTGGCGTGATGTTTGACTTCGTTAAATTTACGCACCTGTGTCAACTCATTCACTTAATTTTTTGATCCTTTAATTTCGACCCTCTGCCCTCTCAGCGTCACAGAAAATCATCAAGTTATCACTTTCTTTTCTGCTTTTGCCTCAAGGCTTCGAGTTCAAGCCTACCTGCCTACCAAAACATTTTTTTTCCCACACACACACACACACACACGGCAATGCCGGGCACCCCTGCTAGTAATAACATAAAATAAAGAGTTATCTTTCACAGCACATTATCTTTTACGGTCATGTAGTCATTTTTATTTAAAAAATAATGTGTTTTCTTTTGTAAAAGAGGTAATAAAAAAATAATATTTATACTTTGAAAGTCATTCATTTTTGAGATACAATGGTCAGCTCCTGCATGAAGAGTCTATTGTGAAGCAAGGATTGCGCAATAACCAACTGCACCTCTCTTGAACCGATATCGCTTGAGTCTAGTGGTAAGTAAAAGCTCACGATGGCTCAAAACAATGCAGAGAGCCTTTTCCACATACAACACCTTACCAGGCTTACTGTTGCTTAACTTCGGTACCCAAACCAAAACCAGTGTGCTAACAAGATAATGTTAAAGTCATACTATTTAACCTATAAATGGCTGAAATGGGAGCATTCATACCTTTCCCAAGTTTTATTAGCTACGTTCAAATCTGCTATCCAGATAATGCTGCATAAATATGATAATTAGAAAACCAAATTATAAATTGTAAGAGGTTAAAGTAGTTTGCAGGTGAATGCAAAAGACTTACAGATAAACAGTTCTTTTAAACGTTAATGAAGAAAGTCTAAGAATGAATCAAAGTACAAAATTAGATAACAAAGATTTTTTTTATTTGATATATTCATATTCAGACGAGTGTCGTTAATTTTGATTTTTGTTTAGAAAATAATTTGCATGAGTTTTTTCAATACTAATCAATCAAATTACGATTCCTTATTTTAAATGGATGAATTTGGCCTATTCATACTAGCTACAATCACGATCAACAATTTTCTCTACTCTCTATCTGTGCCAAAAGGCAAGTTCCATGAACAAAGTTTCTTTCCTAAAACTGCCCACCTGTGGAACCCTTTTCTGCTAGCCTGCTTTTCGATTGACTACAACATGGTTGCTTTCAAGTTTAATGTAAACAAGTTCTTGCTGAGCCGTTCCCTCAAAGAGTTAACTTCTACACAATTTCCATCGCTGTACACACACTAACCCTTATCCTCAAGTGGCCTTTAGGCCTTGATAAGTGGTAACTTCCCTGAAAAAAAAAAAAAAAAAAAAAAATTTAAAATAATATATATATATATATATCTTTTTAAGTTTTATCAACTACGTTCAACATATGATACCCAGGCAATATTGCAGAAATATGCTAAGATGAAAACAGAAAAAAAAAAATATATATATTGATATTACATTTATTTTTTGTTGTGAACTTTTTTTAACTTATAATTTTTAAAAGATCCTTTCAGTTTGTTTTATGGCATATCAACCCTTTTCGGGATGTAAATGCTGAAGCAAAATACTTATTATAATTAATTCATTGTATGCGCTAAATTAAACACAAGTTTCAATTTTACCGATAGCTGGAAAGAGATTGTGGGTTCATACCTTTCATAACAGTCTTCGTACATAATTGAGTGCTATAGATCTGACAGGACTCTGAACTGTTAGTTCCATAGTTCTCATGTTATCCATTGAACCACTCATGAACCCCTAGATTTAAGGAAAGGGACCCATTTGTAATCAAAGAATTAGAACACGTCTACAAAGTATTTTTAAATTAATATAAACATTTGGCTGTATATAGTATTTTGAAGAATTTTTGCATTTTTAATTATTTGTGTATGTTTGCATGGAGTGGAGACCTTTTTACCTACCCGCCAATACCAATCCTGTTTAAATTATTTAGGCATAAATAAAGTTTGCTATGGGACCATAACCATCTATAAATAATATGATAAAAATCATCAGACAATACCCAGAAGCCCGAGAAGTTCTGCTCTACCATTTAAAACTTTTTTTTCCCCCACAGAACTGGCTTGATCCGACTAAAATATTAAAGCATAAAAAAAAAATAATATTGTTTTTAAAAGCCTTTTCTCTTTTAGCCTGCCCCATTTAAAAAATTTTTTTCTTCTGTTCTCTTTCTTTAACAAAAATAAAATAATTGAAAGTTTTCAATCAACAACTATGAGAGAAAGAATAATTACACTTGTGAACATGTCTTATGCACACGTTCTCTTAAAGGGATGAGGAGACGAAGCAGGAGGAGGAAAAATGATACGAGACTTGTTTACGTTATTTTCTTTTGTCTTCTTTTTCCAAAAAAAAAAAAAAAAAAGAAAAAGATACTGTATTAATATCTTTGCCACTCAAGTCTCCTACCATATCAATGAATTTCAAATAAAAATACGGATGAAGAAGGGGAAGGGGGTCCATTCCATCGGAACAATTTCGGGTTCATCTTTATATGCACCTATAAACGATGTGTGTTATTTTAGGCGTGCGCGTTTCAATGTGAGTGAAGGAGTGAGTGTGAACGAAGCACACTTGACAGCCGTCCTCAAGTGGTCTTCAACATTCTCTGTAGTGTGGGACACTTACTGCCTTCACTGTCCGATGGTGCTGCCGCAGCCGCTGGCGACTCACCTGACTCGTCACAAGACGATGATGCAGCATCGCCTTCTTCAGTATCTTCTTCACCCAAAGGGTCAGAGTTCGTTGCCGGCAAGCAATCCTCAGCAGTTGCTGGTACACTCTTGGATGGCGTGTTTTGGACAGAGGTATTCTTCTCAATTGTCGGACCAGCTTCAGCACCATCGCTCATAATTGATATGTCGTTACACGTAGATTTAGATTTGGGACTAGCAGCGACGGTGAATTGTGAAGGAGAAGAGCTTCGACGAATTTTAGCAGAAATACCATTGATTTCTCCAGGAGAATCATTGGCTCTTTTATGGTTGGAACAAGCAGGTTTTTGGTCTTTGGGACTGTTAGCGGTTGGAGGACACTGTGGAGGAGATGCGGACTTAGGTGATGCACAGCATGGACTCGGAGAACATTTGAAACCAGAACAGACGGAATTATCTTCTGGTGAATGGCCTGGATGAACACATGAGTCTGTATTCGGACAGACAACTTTGGCAGAATGCTTACATACATGTCTTTTATCATTCGAGGATTTAGAACAGGATTCTTCTGGACTTGGACTACCAAGTTTTTTCACCTCTGCTTTGGCCATTCGGCAGAGTTCCAATTCGTTTCGTACAATCCATTTATTCTTGCCGACGGAAATGATCTCAAGTTCATTCTCTCCAAAGATAAGGAAATGCCTTTCATATGGAGTTTTCACGGTTGGCACGGTGGCTTTGGCTTGGTTAATATCTTGCTTCTCCTCAGGTGGAGATGCAACTGATGCCACTATTGGTGGCGGTGTTGGCGTGCTTGGCACTATATTAACAGAACGCAGGGAGAGAGGCGTTTTGACATCGTCATGAGACTCATCCAAAACTGGGGTGTTCCGACGTGCCTCAGACAACTTTTCTGATGTTTTGACAGATTTCCGAAGTGGACTCGGAACTATAGACTCCTTAGAAGCAGATGCGGATAGATCAAGAGGGGTGGCAGTGCCAGATGTGTCCAGACCCGGACTGCATGCAGAGAAATCAACAGGTGATTTTAAAGAGTGCAAACCATTTGGGTAAAAGCAGACTGCAGCAGCTGCGGGACTTAAACACGATGGTGAAATATTCATATTACGGTTGGGTCGTGTTTGACCCAAGCCGCGATCAGGCAGACTATAGTCATAGTAGACAGCACCAAATTTGTCAAAACCAATAGGCATTGCGGATGACATTTTTGAAGAACCAGCTACATTTGAAGATCGATTCGTTCCAGACAAAGGCTCAGGGGATTTTATAGAGCTGGACGCAGAGCCTTTACTGGACGATGAACGCCCATGGTCAGCCGAATTTGACACCGACTTTGAGGAAACTGCACCCCGAAGATGTGGAGAGTTTGTGTTACTTCTAGTGCCGAGAATGTTCTCAGCGCTACTGAAAGATGAGTTCGGTAAATTAATCTCAGAATTGGCAATGGACACTGCCTTGTGTGTCAAAGAGTGCGAGATCAGAACAGATGGATTCCCAGAAGGAGTAGGCATTTCAGATTTCTTGCTAACCGAATTGGAATCAGTCGTATCAGCAAGGCCGGAAGTTTTCTCAGAACGAGAGGTTGGTAGTGTGTTCTGTACAGATGATGAATACGTGGCCGATGCTTGATTGAACAGGTGGGTGATGACATCCTGCAACCGTTCCGACTTGGTGGATATTGACGGTGTGCTCTTGTGCGTGGTTTCAACACCTCCACCTTTAGAGTGGCAAGAGTCCGACGTAGGATGGCTTGTGGTGGTGAGGTCGGAAACACCATCGGAGGACTTTGGTCTTCGCTGAGAACTCGTATGTCCAGTCATACTTGGACTAGTGATGGGCTTGTTATCCCCGTTCTTTAGATCAGCCGGTGAATGGACGCTGTTGTTGTAAATCGACACGGAAGCAGAACGAGAACTCATCACATTGTAGAAGCTAGACTGGGCCATTGAGGCTGCAGTCGAGAGCGATTCTGCAGACAGCTGCGTTGGTAACTGGCCAATGTAGTATGCCCTCTGAAGAATCGACTCCTCTATTTCATCACAGCCGGTTAACTGCAATAGAAAGATATACAGAAGTTAGTCGAAAAATGTTTAAAAAAAATAAAATAAACTTATCTATATATTTATAAAAGTGAGAAGGCATGAGGACATTTCTCAACCAATAGACTCAACGAATTTTGGATCTACAGACTTGAAATTTGGTATATAAGGTATTCAGATATATGAAAAACCTTTCAATCAGTTTTCATCTAGAAAAAAAAGGGTTACTAAACAGAATTGAAAAATTAGTACTTGGTAGGGGGAGTCATTGGATTTTTATTTGTTAGTCAACTTTTTCACAAATTTTGAAAACATTTTTTAAAGTTCGTGGCAAGCTGGTCAAATGGTTATCGTACTTGACTCACTGTCTTTAGGTTTTGGTATCTTGAATATTTTTTTTATTTACAAGAAGTAAACGCTTTAGAAAAAACCTAACACTCACATGCATATGTTTCAGTTTCTTTACTTTTTTTTTTTTTTTTTAAAAGGAATTTAACGTTACATTTAATACCGGGCAATGCTGGGTATATCTTCTAATACGCAATATAGAACCTAAAACTGATAAGTTACAGTCAAACCTCAGAACTGTAACAATTTGGATTTCAAAGAAAATAATACAAGTGAAAAATGCATCGATTTTTTCACAAAAAACAATTCTGTGCAGGTTTTTTTTTTTTTTTTTTCCAGTTTTAAATCAATTTGATGTTTTGTTTTTGGAATCTGGGTTTTTCTTAGAAACAATATTTTTTAAATACCTGCATTACATACTTAAAAATACAGGCTGTCTCAAAAAAATGTACTCACACTTCAAATGGTAAGATATTTATTTATGAACATAAAGTGAAATGGAACAACTCTGAATACAGAAAACAAATGCAATTGAAGAATCATGTTTGCAAATGTTCAAATTGATGACCATTTTTGTCCAGATAATGTTGATAACATGCACTAAGAGATTCGAAAATGTCACAAAAAATTTTTCTGAGACATCCTGTACATTGTATTAAAAAAAAAAAAAAAAAAAAAAAAAAAAAAGATGGACTCTGCATAACTCGTTATATTGTTGTGTCTGTTATACCTCTGCATTGTTTTGTGTTCTTTAAATTATCTTTATAGAAATATAATTTATAAAACTATGTTTGTCTGTCTTTTTCAATATTTTCAAACTATCTCTTCTGAAACTAAATACCGTAGAGCGACGCTAGGGAGCCTCAAATGATTGGATTTTTTTATGGACCGTTCTTTTATGGGTCCTTAGCCGATTAAAATAGTTCTTAAGGGGTCAAAAATGGGTCAAAATTGAAAAAAACTGTTATACATTTTGTACATTCATCTTAGTTTATTTTTAATCAGTTCATATGCGTGTCACATTGGTACGGTCGTAACGTCACCAGCTTTGAATGCTACAGTTTTGCGTTTGGTTTCGATTCTAGTTGATGGCCCCCAAATACTTTTTTTTTTTTTACTTATGAAATCATGACTACAATAATTTATACAAATCTGGACAAAATTAAAATATCATATTTAAGCGTATTTTACAACCAAACTAAAGCCTCCCTTCCCCCTGCTAGTAATCTTTATATAAATATTTAATATTTTGTGAATTCGTTTGAAGCAATAAGATTTTTCCAGTTTGTTTTTATTTAAATAAATTTGCTCACTAACCTGTTGCTTAGTTAAAGATTAACATATTAATTTTAGTCTTAAAGTCAAATCATTTGTATGCAGGGTGATGAAAACAAAGTATCCGGCCACGATTAAGGTCTTTGGCGTGGTTTCAAGTGAGGGCCACATCATGCCACCTCACATCTTTGAAGTCGGCTTGAAAGTCAACACTAAAGCGAACCTGGATGTGGTAAAGAGTATGGTAATCCCCTGGTTCAATCAGGTGGCTGTTGGCAGACCCTAGATGTTGCAGCAGGACTCAACGCCAGCTCACAAGTCCAAAGAGACCCAGGCTTGGCTTCAGAAAAGTGCTACGACTTTGTACCCCTCTCTCACTAGCCCCCTGTCTCCCCTGACCTGAACCCGCTAGACTACTTTTAGTCATACGTCGAGAACATCACCAACAGGACCTCCTCCTACAACATAAAAGCCAGCCTGATCGCCGCCATCTGCCGAGTATTTGCGGAGCTCGCGCCGATGCTTGTGGAAAAGGCATGCTCCCAGTTCCAGACCCGCATCAAGGTGGTGATTGAGACTGAAGGCGGCTACATTGAATAGATGTCAGCTCTATTACATAATCAAGTTACCTGAATTGATTTTTTTCAATAAAAGTTTTAAAATAAAGCTGTAGTGTTGTTTTCTTTTGGGCGACAAATTTATTGTTCCACGCTGTATGAACTAACTAGGTTCTATATTACTCAACTTTGATCTAATGAGAGTTAGTATGGTTAACCTTTAAGTTTTTACTTCTGATTTGATGAATAAGAATCGGAAAAAAAATATTTTTACCTCTTCTTCCGTGAGATGAGCAAAGCTTTCAAGATTCCGTCGATGCAAAATTGCTTTGTCTCGAATAATTCGGTTGATTGAACTGATGCTTGGTATATTTTTCTCAGAGCAAACGCCATCTTCAAGTAATCTACACAGATAAAAAGAAAAAACAAATTGAAATATATACATTATTTTGTTTTTTCAATTGTTTACAAGGTCAATATAAGCCGGGAGCTTTTTGTATTTTTTTTTTTTTTTTTTTTTTTTTTTTTTAAATTAAATAAATATTTTTAGACTACTGAAAAAATCCTTGGAAAATATCAAGTCCAGAGAAAACATTTTATGTTAAGCTTACATAGCAAACTGAATCACTTTAAACTTTACCAAGCAGGTTTCAAAATAGAAAAAGGAAAGTTATCTGTGTGTCTAGGTAATAGTAAAAACTACACAAGGCACACTCACAAAACTGATATATTCTCTTTTAGCAATACCTCAGATAAAATATAGGCACATTTCTTTTTAATTCATACTCTTGAGGGTAAATTGGAGCAACATTAATAATTATGGTATATCTCAAGATAAGAATAATAGTCCGAATAATCCAAATTATCAATCCGCATCTCAGAATTTTCTGAACATAAATCTTATTCATTTTAGATTTTAATGAGCAAGTTGTAAAATATATTTTGCAAAACGTCATTCAAATCTTTGATTGAAATTTAAGTTCAGGCCGAGAGTAGTTTTTTTAAATTTTTTTTTTTATTACATTTTCACCCAAACAAGGCACATTGCCACTCAGGTGTAGGGGGCTACTATCAAGGTCAACAACTGCTGGGACACTATGTAGGGATTTGGGCAGCAAGATGTCGGTTCACGTTGCACTTGAACTTCTGCATGTTAGTACATGTAGGGAAGCAGGATCCTGGAATGGAATTCCAGAGTCTAGCGGTTCTGGGGAAGAAACTACTGGAGTAGAAAGATCTTTTACATCTAGGGATCTCTACTGTGTGGGGGTGGGATTTAGCTGCCTGTCGGGTTTGTCGAGGGTGTCTACGTCGTGGGGGTACAAGTGTCTGCAGTTCGTCAGAGCATTCACCATTAAAATACTTGTAGAACAAGCAGAGGGATGCAACGTTTCGTCGATGGGACAGTTCCAATATTTTTCCCTAATTCTGATATGATTACCAATTCTGATCTTTAAAAATCTCCAAAAAGTTAATTATAGAGTAGTTGGTTTTTATTTAATTCTTATTAATTACGCAAGTTAATTCAATTAATAACTCGAGTAATATATGCATATATTTTCACATGCAAAATTACACTTGTGAAAGAAGGGATCTATAAATTTTATTTTTACTGCTGATTAAAATCATAATTTATCATTTCATCATTAGAATTAGCAATGGAAAATTAAGCTTTAAAACAAAAAACAAATAACAAAAGAAGCAAGGAAAAGGATCGATTTTTGGCATTAGAAAATAGGTATGAATTCTTTGGATACCGATTCAAATACCCCATGGCCCTGTCGGTGGGGCATTAGAATACGCCGACTGCCCCCCTGCAGAGGATAAAAGTCCCTCAATGGGGGTCCTGGATATGACCTTAAACTATATCCAGTGGTGAGGCCCCAGCTTGTGGGGTTTGGGAAGTGTGGAGCCACCCTTTAATTACCATTGCTCCCAGGTCCACTCTGACCCGGAGTGGTAGTACCTGTTAGGGTCCCAACTATGGGTTAAATAGAAACTGACGTGAAAACAACAAATATATTCTATTAAAAAAATTTTTTCTTCAAAATCTTTGGATTCGGCATTAAATAACCCGAAAAGGGTTGATATGCCGTAAAACAAAAACAACCAACCAATACCCCAAAAAGTTCCAATTTTTCTGATTTCTGATTCCCAACACTAGCCGAAGAGTAAACTTACTTTTGTCTTATTTCCCAGGCAAACATTTGTGGATTCTCTAATTTGTACTGACGCACTTTATTGACAACATCGGGCGTGGTCACTTTCGGCTTGCTGCCACCGATCTGACCGGGATTAATACTACCAGTCTTCCGATACCTGCAGGGAAAGAAATGGAGAAACAAATAACTAATCAGTTTCAAAGGAAATCGATCACACATCAAATAATACATTACTGGTTGATTGCTTTATTTACATACAAATAAGAGGTTGATGAACCAACATGGACGGGAAAAAAATTTTAAGAACATCATTAATGCATTCAATTATTGGAATTCTTTTGAGATGAGTAATTTGTATATTTTATTTATTTATTTGCGGACTATTATCCTCATCTTTTATAGTTGTTGTTTAACGACGTTTTGCCCAACTATTTCTCTGGCCTTCTTCAGGTGGTTAACCGCGACAGGATAGGAATGCTGAATCTCCAACTGTATCTTCAGTAATTACTGCCTTCCATAGTTGTTGTTGTTTCACCACGTTTTGGCCAACTTAATCCTCTAACGTGGTCAACAACCTGACAAAGGCCAAAAGAATAGTTGGCCGAAACGTCGTTAAACAACTAGAAAAGATCGGATAATAGTCCGCAAATAAATAAATTAAATATCATTAACGCAGTTTAGGATTCTGGCAACTGAAGTTTCATGATTTCACTTATGGAGGCAGTAGGATTATGCAGCCTCCCATCAACACACAAAAAAGTTTAACCTAAAAAAATTGTACGAACATTTTATAGCGATTTGAAATTGGTACTAGAATACCACGAGGAGGGCGAAGTGTAGTTTTGAGAAGCACTATGGTAAATGCCCTCTGATCTACAAAAATTGCTTCAGCAGCCCCATCAGCATTTCCTGGTAGGTTGATTCTTTGGGACACTTAAAGCAATCCATTCAAAACATTTCATTTAGATAAACACAAAGCAGTAATGACATAAAAATTAAACAACTAACAATGTTTCCAATAATAAAATCTGAGATATTTGGCCGTGTTTTCGTTCTAGACAGACACCATATCACCATTATAAGAAGATATTTCTTTGCTTGGATAGGAATAATACAAATGAATAAGAAATCAAAATATCGGGTAATTATTAATTAAAACCTGCTTTTAACACAAGTTGTTAACCGGGGAGAGGCAGGGGAGATGAAACAGAGGGCTCATACCTTTCCTCAAAAGTATTAGCCTGTAAATAACAGCAAAAGATCCGATTAGAGTTCACGCTTTCATAGTCAATTCCATTAGATCAATCACATACTTCCACCTCTTTCCGATTCATTCCACAGAAGAGACGTTGCAAGTCCCTACTCTCTCCTTATTTTAATGGTAAATATTCATCTGAGCTTCAATCTATGGTCCCACCTTGCCAAACCTTCACAAAGAAAAACAACAACTCGTCTAGCTACAACCACTCTCAAGCTTCTTTCCTAGAACTACTCGCATACGGAATTCTGTTCCCTGGCCTGCTTTCCAGCTGACTACAATATGGTCATCTTCAAGTCCAATGTAAACAAGTTCTTGTTGAGCTGTCCCCTTAAATAATTAAGTTCTACACAATTTTCACCACTAACGATTACTATACTGTTGTCGTGGTGATCTTTTTACACTCATTAACCTTTATCCTCGAGTGGCCTTCAGGACTTAAGTGATATCTCCCTCATTAAAAAAAAAAAAAAAAAAAAAAAAAAAAAAAAAAAAAAAATATAGTAAATGATTCATCAAATGTATATTTTTAAAGGTAGGTTGTTTCTTTGTTTGTTTTTTTTAATCATTTATGCCCTAAACAAGACTTGGAACATAAGCAGCTACTATTAAGGAGTCGTACCTTTTGCATGTTAGTACAGTCAGGGAACCAGGAAACGGGGCCCTCTACAGGAGAAGACAGTGTATTCTCCCCCATCCCCCCCCAAAACAGATAGCAAAAGACATAACCAATGAAAGGCATGATCGTTATTACATAAAACAAGTTTACAGAGCTCTTATTATTTGCAACATTGTATCGTATGGTTTTGTCTTAATGTACCAATAGATCACTGCTCATCAAGACCGAAAAGCAACCAAAGGATAAAGGTTGGTTAGTTTGTCACATGATTAGCGAAACAGCATAAGGATTTGTAATGATTCTTGAAACTGAGCAGAATTTGACTTACAATAGATCAATGAGAATTTGTTAACATTAGACTTCAAAACAACCATATTGTAGTTAGCTGGGAAGCAGCTCCGTGGTATCGTTTTTCCACAAATGCGATATTCCTTGAAAAGACTTAAGGTATTATTATATACATTAGTGGGACACATGGAAAGTCCACAGTTATAGTCTTCATTCGTCATGTGTTTCTTACCATGCATCATCATATTTCCATTCTCTCGACACTCGGCGTGAACACAGACCCCACGTAACAGTGTGGACGCACATATGCAAATGGATACAAAATGCGAAATGACGTCACTATAAGTAAAAGGACTATATAAAGGAGAGAGAGCATGTTAGAGGAACGATCATGTGAGGGACGTCACAGTTGTAATGAGAAGTCACGCGTGGCGGGAGAATGCTTGTAAAAAATTAAAAAAAAGGGAAAGGAGTCGAGTTATTACTTGTCCTATATTCCTTGCGACATACCCTGCTACAACATGTTGGCTCCCAGGTATTTACATGTTAATGCATGTGTAAACGTGTGTAACGTTACACACGATAATATTGTTCCACTGATAATTAAGCTGAAATGTAATCATCTTGAGTTGGATTGTGCATAATTTCTTCAGGTTAATGTGCTTCAAAAAGCATTTTTACTAATAGGTAGGGCTAGGACAACAGCATATTCTTTTCCTTGTTTTGGCTCTCAGGTATATATCCACTGATATCTTATATACTTTTATATAGAGTAATGTGGTTCTCAGTTGATTAACTGTGTCGGCTATATACTCGAGAGTCAAAGCAATGAAAAGAATATGCTGTTGTCATAGACCTAGTAATGAGTCATCGCTCATCAAAGCCCAAAGGCCACTCCAGGACCAGGTTAATGATTTTTGTCAAGTGGATGGTAAGACAAATACCTTCAGCATTAAGGATCATAGTTGGATCTGGGCTGAAACTGATTACTTAATGGGACGGCTTAAGAATTTGTTAATAATTGACTTGAAAACAACTATGCTGTAATTAATTGGGAAGTAGCCCCGAGATATTGTGTTCTGCAGATAGAAAATTCTTGGTAAGAAACTTCTGTGAAGTTCTATATAGAACTTCACAGAAGTTCTATTATTCATTTTCCGTATATTCCATGTTCATGGAAGTTCTATTTAGTTTTAAGTACACAGAGGAAGAAAGGAAAATCATTTACAGTTGTAGCATGACAAGTTTTGCCATGAAAGTAATGATGGAGCAGAAAAAGACTAGCAAGCTCTCTTTGATGAGTAAGAGGTTGTAAGAACGAGAAGAGGTCATCCCCTACTAATTTACTAAACAGAGGATAAGTAAATATGGTCATCAGATCCCAGGGCAACAAAAAAGGAGCACAAACATTAGAGGGATGGTACTTTGACTGGTGCTTGGACTACTAAGTGGGCAGCATCTCTGTTCATATTGGAGATGTTGTTGAGCATTTTATAAAGACTGAATTCTTTGTTCTCATTCATGGAAAAAAAAAAAAGTGGCAACTCTAAAAAGGTAATTGCTTTTTCTGACGGATTGACACAAGGCCCTACCCCTAATCTGCTGACCACCTCATATGCACACCCAATAAAAAAAAAATCTTAAAAAAAGGAAATAAAAGATGAAGAAATTGAAAATGGAAGAAATTACAGATCGAGGATCATTTTTTTTCTGGAATTATAAATCCGTCACTGCATATAGATGAGTATGAGGGAGCCATGAGAGGTGCATTGGGGGTCATGGATTGTCAAGTGCAAGGGTGTCAAGATGATGAGGCCATTGTTAATTATGACTGACAGGCTTTTTGCTGCACAACGGTAGGAAAAAGGTCGGATGAATGCAACTCCTCTATATCTTTATATCCACCCCCCATTAAGTAGAGAACATTGTTGAAAAAAAGCCCCCAGAGAAGAGGAAAGGGAAGGTCAGTCAAGAGAAAGTTTAGGGAGGAAGGAGTAAAACTTTAACATAGGAAAGAAGAGAAAAATACATGAAAAAAGTGAAAGAAAGGCAAGAAAGAGGGGGAAGGAAGGAAAGAAAGAAGGGAAGGACAAAAGGGGAAAGAAAGAAAGAAAAGAGGAAAGAAAGAAAGAGAAACAAAATAAAACAGAAGGACAGATTAAACAGGAACAAAATAAAGGAGGGGAACAGACGAAATAGAGGGGGGGGGAAAGAAAAAGAAACTAAAGAAAGAAAAGGGAAGAAAAGAAAAAAGGAAACAAACAAAGAAAACGTATAGAAAGGAAAGAAAGGAAAAGAAAGAAGATCTAAGAATATAAACTAAAAACTGAAATACAAAACTTCATTAAAAATTTATCAATTTTTAAAGTGCACTTTCCTACACTTTACAAAGAATCGCATAAAAATGTAATTTAAATCTAAAAATAACCTTGGATTTATTTTATGTGATGCACATTGTGTTGCACTTAAAAAGAAAAATGTAGTTGAAAATTATACATCTATATCATTAACTGCTAAATAAATACATAAATTTTATCTATCTATATAAAAGCCAAGTACGTCCAAGGATGGAATACTGCTGCCATATCTGGACAGGAGCTGCTAAAAACAGCCTATCCTGCCTTGACAGAGTACAAAATAGACTTCGTGGCTTAGTGGGGGATGCCCTTTTCTCTACCCTGCAACCTCTCTCCCACAGAAGAGACGTTGCGAGCCTATCCTTGTTTTATCGTTATTTCCATGGCAGGTGCTCGTCTGAACTCCAATCTCTCATTCTCTCTCGCCAATCTTTCATGAAAAACACCCGTCTAGCTGAATCCACTGTGAAAAATTTCCCCCACTCATTATCTGTGCCTAAATCAAAACGTGGAAAAGCTTCTTTCTTCTTTCTTAGAACTGCACGCCTGTGGAACTCTGTTCCGTCTGCCTGCTTCCCACCTGACTACAACTTGGAGGTCTTCAAGTCCAACGTTAACAAATTCCTATTGAACCGCCCTCTTAAGTAAACACTTCATTAAATCTCCACACTAACGTACTGTATTTGCAATAACCCTTATCCCTGAGTGGCTTCCGGGCCTTGATAAGTGGTGACCCCCTTGTAAAAAAAAAAAATCTTAAGTGTCCGAAAATGTACATAACATAAAATAAATCCAAATTGATTTTTTTAGACTTAATTTTTTAAATTAAATTTTTATACTTTACTTTTAAAATTATAAATTTCAAATAAAATCTTTTACTTTCATTTTTAAGGTTTATAAAACAAAACATTTTGTTAGACCATTTTCAAGCCTTGTTAGAAATGCTTTCCTAATTTGTACTAACATTATTGACTATAACGTAAGTGCATACATGTTTTTGTTGTGATTTCTTTCAAAGTTCAGTGTCATAAACTCATCTATATATATATATATATATATATATATAAAAGTGAAAATGTTTGTGTGTGTTTGTATGTCTCGCAAAAACTTTTGACACGGATTTTCGCCAGATAGGTATCATTTTAAAGCTCCAACCTTCGCCCAACAAATATCGAAAAATAGGCCAAAAACATTAATTCCTTCGCCCTTAACTGGGCCCTTTTCTACAAGGAGGGTGCCGAAAAAAATCGTTCCTTCATTTTCTCTGCTCCTGCTACTACAACAATGACGTCATGCTTGACCTAGAAAACGTTGACGTTAGTTTCAACCACCTGCAAGTGTTTTTAAAGGTTTAATTTTATCCGTTATTAAGTGTATGTCTCTTTGGCGTAGAGGTAACGTGTCGGGCATTTTTTCCCCGTCTTAGCCTCGATGCTTTGGGTTCAAGCCAGTTTTTCTACCTAAACTTTTTTTCCTCTTTTACAACTTTTTTTTTTTTTTTTTTTACGTTTGTTTGCTATTTTGCTTTGTTTTGGTTTTTCCAATTTTTCTTAACATCGTTTTTTTTTTTTAAATAATATTAAAACAGGGTCACCCTCTCCTACACACACCCCAAAACACCCGGGCAATGCTGGGTACCCCCACTAGTCTATAATATAAATCTCACCTGTCTGTTTAAATGTATGTATGTTTATTTGCATGTCTGCCTAAAACATGCGAAACTTCGATTTTCACGAGATCAGTATTGTTTTGACCCCTCAGACAACAAATATTGAAACATTGGCTAAAAACATTAATTCCTTCGCCCTCAACTGGGCACTTTTCTACAGGGGGGGGGTCTTTTTTCGCCGATATTTTTGAAAGTCATCCCCTCTTTTCGATTGACTAGCCTTAATTTAAACCTTTGCCACTTCCAGTTTGGCGATGGACAACGGCAAAGACGTCACTTTTTTTTTTTTTTTTTTTTTTACATTCTTTTCCTCCTTCGCGGTACGGGTTCAAGCTTGCCTGCCTACTACCACTTTCTTTTTGCTCAACACAAACCTCCAAACACCTGAGCAATGCTGGGCACCCAAACTAGCTACATATATATTATAAAACTCTGGCCCAGTTGGGCGTCCTTGCTTGAATCTTGTATTATATTAAAAAGTCTAAATTTGTTTGTCACCGTCTCAAATTTTATCGTCATGACGTCATTTCTAACAAACTTTTCAAACTTAACTAAAGCCGGAACGGGATATGTTTTGGTTTCAATTTTAACTGATGGCACACAACTCATTTTTTTTTTTTCTTTTGAAACCACTACTATATATTGGGTACAATATGATAATCTATGGAGTATTGGCTCGATAATACTAAATCCGAAATCTGCATTAATTAAAATATATTTAAGCATATTTTACAACCAGGTCACGCTAGGGAGATGCACTACTATATATTGGGTACAATATAATAATCAATAGAGTATTGCCTCAATCATAATAAACATGAAATCTGTATAAATTACAATATCATATTTAAGCCTATCCCGTTGACTGGGTTCAAAAACAGCCTACAGAAAATGGACTGACTCATGAAAGTATGATAGGTTATGAAAAGGAAGGGTTGTAAAGAGATAGCTTCGAATTTGGGGGTATCAAAACCAAAGCAAAATATGATGAAAGTAAAAATAAAATAGATAAACTCCATAATTTATTATACCATACCTGTTCACACTGAAACACTTATCACAATATTCTGTGGATCTTTATTAAAAAACCTTGTTAAACTTTGTGACATATTTCCATTCTATGGAGGTCAGGCGCAAACGGACACCCAATAATTTTATTATACCATATTTCTTCAAACTGAAACATAAGTATCAAAGTATACTTACGCAGATAGATATGAAAAGTCTTTATTAAAGTTTGTGCCTATTTCCATTCTATGGGGGATAGGCGCAAACGCAGACCCCATAATTTTATTATACCATTCCTATTTAAGTTAAAACATACTTATCAAAGTATTCTTATGTACATCTATATCAAAAACTCTTGTAAACATTTATTTTTAATTTTAAAATTTTTTATTTCCATACTTTGTGAATCAGGCGCGTCCGCAGACCTCACAATTTTAATGAATCATCATTATGCCAGATCAAACATACCCATTCCTGTGTCTCGATACATCTTCTATCATTATATGTGATCAGTTTTCTATAATAGTCAACCATATAGGAGCCTATCTGTGACCAAACACACACACAGACGTTCAGCTTTATATATATATATATATATAAAATAAAAATTACAATTAAATTTACCAAAATGATCCAAGATGGTAAAACTAAAGTATATTATTAATATTAAAGAATTAAGATTTAAAAAGTAATCTCAACATGATGTAAAACCTCAATAAAACCAAATAGGAGATAGAGCTTATAATAAGAGCAAATAGTTAATAAAACAGGTTAAAAAAACACTTTGAAAAAGAGTTCAAAACATATTTAATCTAAAAAGTTATTAAGTGTTTCCTTTTCACATTAAATGTTTTTAACTCTTTTTCCAA
>NC_136483.1:168306009-168348509 GCF_053919585.1 Euprymna scolopes
AACTAAAACAAAAACACCCGTTTCTGTTAACACTTCTTTGCAAAATTCTTCCAGGCCTGAAAAAGGTCAGAAAGTTCAAAATAAACTCATTGTCTGCTATGCGTCATATTCTGTTAATCTTTATTCATACGGAGGGGAGAGGGCGTAAATCTGAAATAAAATTTCAGACAAAATAGAAAACTTAGTTTATAGAATAGTGGATAAGCAAAATAAGGACACAAAAGAATTATTAAAGCTGGATACATATACTTCCAGAGATCTTGGGAAAGCTTTAATGATGCATTTGTGACCTCATTTCTATTAGTGCCATCGTTTGTACACGTTCCCGGAAACTAATTTTCCAAACATACATATCTCCATCTCTACAATTATATAAATGCAACTTTGTCTGAGTGTGTGTACGAGTTCGTTCTTTATAGACTGAGACGGCTGAACAGATTTTCTTTAAAATTTACAGAACTTTAATGTGTAAGTCTGGGAGTGATCTTAGTTGTCTCAGAATACTCTTGATAATTACCAAAAATCGAAACCGTTATTTTAATTTATCTATCATTAGTAGAGCTATTTTTTCCATGTCATTGCGTAGCAACAATGAAAGAACAATGGTCCATGAAAATTCTACTGTATGTAAGTTGATAGCGTGTTTGTTTTGCTTTTGTTTTTTTGTTTTTTTGCATGACGTGGTTCAAACTCCACAGGTAAATTTATTAATGTTTTTTTTTTTTTTGTTAACTGGAAAAAAGTTTATATAAAATAATTTTATAAAAGAAACAGTAGGTTCTTTAGAGTGCAATGTAGAATAACACATTTTGGACTAAGTTATTGCATGGAGGCATATGAAGCTTCCTTCCGGGCGATTTCACAGATTTCGATGACAATAAAAATATAGGAGTGTGATGTATTTGTTGATCATCATTTAATCCCGAGCAACGTCGGGTCTCCGTACTAGTATATATATTTCATTAAATAAAATAGACATTTTTTGTCTATTAATTCTATTTTTGATCCTTTTCAACTTCCAAATAACGGTCTTCACTTCTGGCAGAAACTGGCTGATGTAATAACCATATTTGTTGTAATCCGAGTACTTTCTATTTTATTTAATGAAATATGCTTAAGAGAAAATTCTGTCTAAATATACACATAAAATAAACTAAATCATAACTCAGCAATACAGCTGATATATTTCCAATAAAAAGTGCTTAATACTAAAATTGTTATTAGCAGAGCAAATATATTTATGTGATTCTTGTATTCTTGACAATTACATTGTTTCAAGTTATCGACTTCCTCAAACGCACATGCCTCTGAGGAGATCAATTCTAACATCAGCATGTTTTAAAACAAAAATTTATATGCAAAGTGATCCAAAAAATTTATATACAAGGTGATCCAAAAAATTTATATACAAGGTGATCCAAAAAATTTATATACAAGGTGATCCAAAAAATTTATATACAAGGTGATCCAAAAAATTTATATACAAGGTGATCCAAAAAATTTATATACAAAGTGATCCAAAAAATTTATATACAAAGTGATCTAAAAATTTATATACAAAGTGATCCAAAAAAATTATATATAAGGTGATCCAAAAAATTTATATATAAGGTGATCCAAAAATGATGCATCCATTTTATTATCAGATACGGTTATTCATTAGCAGGATAAAACAATATGAGACTGCTCCAATTTTTCACTCAGATATCTCCATTACTGCGTCCCCGAAGAAAGGCCCATCTTTCGTCGGACAGACTACCCTTGGCTTGCACATTCTCTAGATCCATGTCTTTATTATTATTTTTTTTTATTTTGTTTTATTATATAAAGTACAAACAGATTGTGCACCGACGTGAAAATGCAATTTTAAAATCAAAAATAAAACAAAGATGCAATGATCTGCGTTCTTTTCAAAGATTGTCATATTTGTAAAGTAGGTCCATGTATAAAAGAAAAAAATTGTAAACTGTTACTTTTAAATAATGAATACTACATTATCTTTAATAGTTACATCTTTTTTGGACGACCCTGTATATATATATATATAGGTTAGTGATGGGACGATTCCAATATTTTTCTCCTCGATTCCAATACAATTACTGATTCCGATTCTTTTTAACACTTTAATAATTTAGCTACAGAGTTGGACTTTTTCATTTTTGAATAAACGTAAAAACTCATCTAATACGTTTTTGTTTTATTTTTTTTATTACTTAGAATGTCATCACTTATCAAGGCCCAGAGACGACTGAAGGATAAGGGCTAAGTGTTATATAAACAGTGAGACAAGTTCAGTCACAGTGGAGCTTGGGTAGGGCTAGATTATCTAAATGGATGATTCAATAGGAATTTATTTACATTAGACTTGAATACGACCATGTTATAGCCTGCTGGGAAGCAAACACACGGTAGTGCATTCCACAGACAGTTCTAGGAAAGAAACTCTGCTCATGACATTTTTGTTTCATTTTGGGCACAGATAAGGAGTGAGGTAAGTTGTTGGTGGTTGTTTTAGCTAGGTGAGTATTTGTTATGAATGTTTTATGGGAAGGGATTATAAATTGGAGCTCAGTCGAACACCTATTTTTTTTCACAAAGGAGTCACCACTTATTAAGGTTTGGAAGCCACTCAAGGATAAGGGTTAACGAGTGTACGATAGTCTACGGAAAAATATTGTAGTAATCGTTAGTAGTGGAAATTTGGTAAATTGAATTACTTAACAAGGACGGCTCATCAAGAACTTGTTTACATTGGACTTGACAACCATATTCAGTTGGAAAGTAGAAAAATGGAGCAGAGTTCCACAAGTGTGCAGTTCTAGGAAAGAAGATTTGTTCATGGAATCTATGTTTAGGTTTAGGCACAGATAAAGAGTTTGAGAGATTATTGATATTGGTTTCAGTTAGACGAGTGTTTTTCATGGAAGTCAGGCAGCTACTATAAAAATATCAATAAAGCAGAGACAGACCTACAATGTCTCTTCTATGAGAAAGAGGGAGTAGGGAGGTGAAAAGGTCATTACCGACTAAATTTTAAAGACGGTTTTGTATCCTGTCAATGCACGAAAAGAGTGCTTTTAGGGGTTTTTGCAAAAGTAAATAATATATTTATGGTGCGATGTATTGCTTTTAGGTTTACTCATAGCTTAAAATCAATAACTGTTTATCATTTAACTTTAGTAATGGAAATTAATGTTAAAAAAGACAGGGAAAAAAAACATGTATCAAAGAATCAGTTAAGGCACAAATTTTTCCGATTCCCCCAAAAGATCTGATTTTTCCGATTCTTAATCGTCCCAACACTAACGTTTCGATAGGAAATAAGAAAAAGAAAAAAAAGAAAGGAAAATGACCTATTGAGGATTTTGCTTACACATCCGTGCGATACTTGCAACTGTCTGCTGATTTCACATGGACGCACACCTTGCAGAGCCAGCTGAAGAATTTGAACCCGAAGATGGTCAGGTAATGGACGACCATTAGTGAACTCACGACCATATTGGTTGATATTCCTACCACCTGTAGAGGAAAAAAAAAAATTAAATAAAATTAGAATTTCATTAAAACGTTAGTTTCAATTTAGAAGCAATCTGAAGACACACACAAAAAAAAAAAAAAAAAAAAAAGACAACCCCTACCCCAAAATCGATACACCCACAAAAAAAGACCTCTCTCAAAATAAAAATCCAGAAAAAGATGAACGCCAGAAAAAGACCCCCCCCCCCACCAAAAAAAAAGATAATTACATTCCTCAATTTCTGACACGAGGATGAATAATTCAAACTATTTTAGTTCTTCCAACTACTGTTCTCATTTGAGCGTTATTCTCACAATGCTTCGACTGATGTAACTTCCAAGCCTTCTCCACGTATATCTTGCAGAACTTGTGGATTTTTCTGTTGAACTCGGGAATCTGCACAGAATTTCGAACAGAAACTTTTATTTTATCCACTGAGGTAGCCTGCTCCTGTTCTGTCAGCCATAACTAGGCAGAAGTCTTAAATAAATCACAATCGTATTCTTAGTGTCACCCACAACAAGGCTTGAACCTTCAACCTCCACAACATCATGAGTATAACACACAAGAACAGTAGTCTAAATAATCACAAAAAAAATATTTTCTTACAAGAGTTGTGCCATAAAAAAAATTCTCGATTATACTAGTCCAACAAATATGGACAGAAAAAAAATAATTTAAATTATTCAGACTACTATTCTCGCATCAGATTTTATTCTCACAACATTACGGCTAATGTAACTACCAATCTTCTAATGTAAACCGGCAATCTTCTTGTCAAACTCTAGAATCTACATCGAAATTCCACATGATGCAATGAATAAAAATGTTAAATCACCATAATTTCTAAACAACAGCCTTCCAGAGGCTGATGGTCAAATCCTCACAACTAGCTATATTAACTAAAAATAAAATAAAAATTACTGAAGACTTCTTCCCAATCAGGGTTGACTGAACGACAACAATCTACCTCCATGAAATAAATAATGTAGTTTTTAATTTTGTATGGATTTCTAAGTTTAACATAAAAATTCCAGAGTTTAAGATCTACCCAAGAAAGGTTGGAAGTTACATTGGTCAAAAAAAAAAAAATAAAATAAAATAAAATAAATAAAAAAAATAAATAAATAAAAAATAAATAAATAAATAAAAAATAAATAAATAAAATAAATAAATAAAAAATTATCCAAAATGAAAATAATAATATGAATAATGCAAATTATAAATCCTCACCTAAAAAATTACAAAACAACAGACAAAAACGTTCTTGTCCAGAATTTCTCGCTTATATTTAAAAACAAAAGAAAAAGTTGCATGATGTATGCACTTTATTAAATATGACAGATCATAACACAATGTCTCACTTTTGTCATAATATTTGATTTGTACTTGCTTTTTAACTAAGAAATTGATTAATTCATGTGAGTTTTGGAATATGACATTTTTTTCCTGTAATACACCATAAATATTTTTCTGAATTTTTTGTTTTATAATAAAGTTAAATTCTGGGCTTGAACCGAAATAAATAGAAAATGTTTTCTACGTTAGGAAATACATACCCATCCACTTTATTAATAATAATAACTAGAGGGACCTTTGAAAATTCCACAGTCGCATCTTTCATATGTAAAATATTGCTGCTGGGCATTCTGTGGACGTTCAGCGTGAATGGATACCCCACGATATTATTGTAGCCCTTTTGTTAAAATTGTAAAAGTATTTATTCAAGTAATCTGGTTAATGTAGTGTCAAAATATATCTGGTTTATTACAGTTTATCTCCAATATCCTTATAGGAGTCAGTGATATATTTCCATGGTATGGATGCCTGGTTTGAACGGAAACCCCTACAATATCATTACACCATCTTTAGACAGAACAGATACTACCCTTGGATCCTAGCCAGAAGACCAAGAAGATATATTTTAGTTTCACATGAGGCCCAAAAGCGGCAATGTTTTTTTTTTTTTTCTTTTAGATTGAGTCTTCAGTGATTAGGAGATCCTATTTATTAAAAAGGAGGATAGGTGATGACAAACTATGAACATTAAATTAGCGTATTTGTATGTTAATTTAATCTTCGTATTATGTTATTGCCTCTCCTCCATTTTTATAAATAGAATTCTTCAATCAAATAATTTAAAATCTGGAAACCGTGACACGTTAAAGGTAGTAAAGTATTAATATATAGATTTTTTTTTTTTTACATAGGCATCACCACTTATCAAGACCCAATGGCCACTGAAGGATATCAGTGCTTTTAAACCTTTTCGCTGGAGTGGAACCCCATGGAAACATTCCACTGGCTCATGGAACCCCTATGCAATAATTTACTTGTCTTGTGCAAAAACAGCATTTAAAAAATTAAAATGACATAAAAATACTCTTATGATTTTAGTGCAATTCTTTTGGAATTTACTGCATAATCTATATATATAAAAGCGAAAATGTGTGTATGTATGTTCGCCTTTTGTGCATGTCCATGAAAGGCTTTTTTTCAGAGAAGCGTTCGGTCGGCTCACAACTTCTTAAAACTTTTTATATCACATATAGATCATAATATCTCAGAGTTCACAACGGAGCTTGCCTGTCTACTTAATTTGCTCGACTTCGGGAAGATAAATATTCAACATTTGTCGCTCGCCGCATGTGGATTAGGCTTTTTCGTATAATAAAAGCAACACTAATTCTGCCGGTATTTTTCCAGTCGCCGGAAATGTCCGAAAGCAATCAGATTTGATCAATGTGGAAATATTTTCCTTATATCAGACAATTGCTATTCAATTTGAACAAGGGGAGCTGGTCCTCCTCCCCTCAACATCTTGGGGAAAATAAAAATAAAAACGCATTCCCACATTAAATAAAATACTACCCCGCAGTCAAAGTTGGCTTCATTAAGTCATTAAAACGTGCACCTGTCAATTCTAAGTAATTAAATAAATTCAAACATGTTTCCGTTAGTATGTTGTGGTGGCCCAGTGGTTAACGTTGCACATTTTTTTTTCACATTTTAATTTCCAACTTTTGCCTCAAGGGTTCGGGTTCGATCCTCATACTCACCTACCAAAACTTTTAAAAAATTTTTACCCCCCCCCCCGCTGGAGTTTTGATTTACCCAAAACCACACACATCTCCAAACACGCGGACAACGCCGGGTATCCCCTGCTAGTCTATATATATATAAAAGGCAAAATGTGTGTGATCATTTTATGTATGTCTCACAAAGGTTTTTTTTCGCCACAATTCTCGTGGGGCTTACTATGTCTTAAAACTTTTTATATACCGTCTAAATCATAATATTGAGGATTTGCGAACGCATGTCGCGTCTAGATTTATTTGCATCAACTTTTATAAAAATCGCGCTATTTCGCCGTATTGCCTGCTTGTTTGACTTTTAAGTATAAATAAAGTGAAACTAAACTGAAACGTTGCGTGTTCGCGGCTTTCACGTCCAGAAAGCGGTGGAGCTTCTCCTTATATCAGACAATTGCTATTCAATTTGGACAATCCCCTTAAAATGGGGAGCTGATTCCCCCCCCCCCCACCATCATCTTGGGGGAAGCGAAAACTGCCTCGCATTGAAACAAAGTAAACACACCCCAAAAAGCTGTCCCGCATTAACTAAAATACTGCGACGTCATCGTAACGCTCCTGCGATGACCTCATTAAGCGGCTACCTTTCAATCAAACCTATTTGACTCACCCTTAACTTAACACGCTGACCAATTTCTCTCACTCGTGGCCGAGATTGTTAAGGGGTTGGCTTTTGTTTCCACCTCCGCGTCAAGGCTTTGGGGTTCAACCCTAACTTCCTACAAAAACTTTTTTTATTTAACACACACATACACACACACCTCCAAACACCCGAGCAACGCCGGGTACCCCCCGCTAGTAATATATAAATGCTAACCTTAGTGACAAGACAAATTCATTTTTCAAATGTAGCAAGTTTAATAATTTAAAATTCAATATATTTAAACAATAATTTTCTTTTAAATATGCATATAATAATAAAATAGATTTTCCAAATTTAATCTAACATTCTGTTTATTTGTCCATTGTTCTAATTAAGAAATTGCGGAACCCCTGCACAGTACTGGCAAAACCCTAAGGTTCCGCGGGACCCTGGTCGAAAAGCACTGATATAGATAATTACACATTGTAGGTTTTTATGAAATCAACCTAGAAAGTGTTAGTTTTAATTAATTTATCTTTGATAAAATAAATAAAATAAAGACTGCTTTTGTATGTAATAAAATATAAATTTAAATGTTTAGTGAAATATTAAGTAAAAAAACAGGAACGAATAGTACAAAAACATACTTAAACAGACTGTGTTGTTGTCCGTCGATGTGACGTCATTAAAATAGGTGGGAAATAAAAACGTACATCCTACAGATTTATAGAAGACTAGCCTGAGTGCCCGGCGTTGCCCGGGTGTTTGGAGGTGTGTGTTGAGCAAAATAAGTGGTAGTAGGCAAGCAGGCTCGAACCCGTACCGCGAAGGAGGAAAAGAATGTGGAAAAAAAGCGTGACATCTTTGCTGTTGTGCCCATCGCCAAACCGGAAGATATGTTTAAATTAAGGCTAGTTAATTGAGAAAGAGGGGACGACTTTCGAAAATATCGGCAAAAAAGCGACCTCCCCTTATAGAAAAGTGCTCAGTTGAGGGTGAAGGAATTAATGCTTTTAACCAATTTTTCGATATTTGTCGTCCAAAGAGTCGAGATTCAAAACGATACCAATCTTGTCAAAATCTATTGCCTTTGTCAAAAGTTTTAGGTAGACATACATACATATAAACAGATAGGTGAGATTTATATTATAGATGAAAAACAATATGACGCATTGGAAGCTATGTTTATTTTATTTGTTACTAGCATGTTGCCCGGCGTTGCCCAGTCATAAAATATGCATAAATATTATATTTTAATTAATGCAGCGTTCTTATTTATTTAACGTAGGTATTAAATATAACATTAAATTCCTTTAAAAAAAATGAAGTAAAAAAAAAGGGGAAAGAAACGAGACATGTGCGTGCGAATATTATGTTTTCTCTAAACAGTAAAAGTAAAAAAAAAAATAGTCAAGCTGAGATTGAAACCCAAACTTGAAGACAGTGAGTCAATTACGATAACCATTGATACGATCTTTAAAAAGTGTTTTCAAACCTACTTCTTAACATAAGTAATTTGTCATGTGAACGATTCACGCATGCGCATTGGTGAAACAGTTTACAAGCTGACAAAAATCTGATGCCTCGCCCTCACGTACTTATTTTTTAGTTTTTACCCCCTTAGCAGACTTTTTTCCTGATGAAATCCAATTAAAAAGTTTTCTATGTATCTGATTACCCTATATACCAAATTTCAAGTCTGCAGATCCAAATTTCATTGAGTATATAGGTTGAGAAGTGTCCTCTCACACATACACTCACTTTTATACATATATAGATTTGATAAAGTATGTTTTTTTTATGCATTATAATGGTTTTCTTTGCTTTGTGAAAACGTAAGAAACAAATCTATTTTAATTTTCATGTTATAAAATGTGATCACTGTTTATTAAGCAGGGTTACCCGGTGTTGCCCAGAGTAAAAGAGTAAAATATTTCTAATAAAACGGCTATCTCTATTTTTCTCTCTGTACTTTTCCTCCTGTTTTCTCTCTTGCTCTCCCCAACCTCCTCTTTCTGCTTTGCTCAGCCCATTCCTCTCTCCACACACACACTGACAACGTTCCTTTATATAATAGATTTCTTGAGGAAGGAGTCGGCATTTTATTTCAAAAATAATATATAAAATGGATAAAAAAAATTTTTTTTTTAAAAATCAACCTCCTCCTCCTCCTCCCTAGCGAAATCTGATCTGGTAATAATGAATAATTTATTTTTTAATTTTAAATATTATTTATCCGGGGTAACACCATTCAAGAATATACCAACTTTGTGATCGTTTGTTTTGTAGAAGATACATTTTTAGGTCATACAACATTGACATTTACTCAGAGAAAATCTAATTTTTCATTGTCTTTGAATCAATATAGATGGGACGTTACTCATCTTTCACCACTATTCATATTTTCATGGTAAGTGCTCGTCTGAGCTCCAGTCTCTGGTCCACCCAGTAAAACTGGCACAGCAAAAACTTGTCTAGCTACAACCACGGTAAAAATTCCCTTTCTTCCTTCATGAACCTAAAACTGCGCAGAACATGCATGAGCATTTCTAAGAACAACTAGTTAGGGGAACAATATTATTGGGTTGCTTCCCAGCTATCTACCTCATTGTCTTTTTTTTGTTTGTTTGTTTTTTTTTTTTAATTTTTGGAACCCTTTGGGATGAGGCTTTATAAGTTGTGCATTCGTTCATTTTCTGGGCTGTTATCCTCATCTTCTTAGTTATTGTTGCTTCACCACGTTTTGGCCAACTCATCCTCTGACATTCTTCATTCTTGGTTAATCACCTGAAGAAGTTCAGAGGATGAGTCAGCTGAAACATGGTGAAACAACAACAGCTATGAAGATGGGGATAACAGTCCGCAAAAAGAATGAATACCACATCATCGATCACACAGTATAATGTAAACAAATTCTTTCCCGGAAATGAACTGCCTATCTATGGAACACAATACTGTGGGACTACCTCCCAGCTGACTACAGGATCGTTTTCAAGTCCACTCTAAACAAATTCTTGTTGAGTCGTCCTCTTAAATAATCAAAGTCTACCCAGCTTAAACCATAGTCTCCAATCCTCAGTGTTGTCTTACTGTCTACCCGACACACTCAAGCTTTATCCTTGAGTGGCTTTTGCAGCCTTAATAAGCAATGACACGTTAGTTCAACAAAAAATAAGAATCACATGACCGTGTTATACTGCTGAGCACAGACTTTTTATTTAAACATGCAATTGCAATCTATGTTGTTTTTTTTTTTTATTGTTTATTTACAAAACAATTCTTTTGTCTTGGTTATTTGTTTCGTTTTTAACAAAAGAAATAAACAAAACATGTGATGTGCCTTCGCAGTGTCATACAATTCTATGCGTATGATAACTCCTTCGTTTGCTTGTTTTTTTTTTTTTCTATGGAACTTCAGACATTGATGGGATTCTAGCGCCTTATAATCAAATCAAAATAACTAGAAACAAAGGACATCATCTGATAAATCAAGATATACTGTAACAGAGCACGGACGCGCGTATATAAACACATGCGAAGATGACGTTACTGTAATGAAAAAGCCTATAAGAAAGAGAGAGAGACCATGTTAAAGACGATCACGTGAGGGGCGTAACAAACGTAACGAGAAGTCACGCGTGGCAGGAGAATGAGGTAATAAATATCGTTGCTGTAATGAAAAAGCCTATAAGTTCTAATTACGTTTTTGTCTTGGTCTCCTTTGCGGTATAGATTGCTACAAGGTATGGGTTCCCGTGCGTGAACGTGGGTAACGATACAATACTATTTTGTTAAGATAGAGAGCATTTGAGGACCGATTCATTTTATTTACCTTTTTACAAGAGGTTTGGCACAAGGTCAAGTGTGGACTTGATGAAAGTGATTCTAAGCAGTAAACTGGACTTTAACTTGACACACCTAGGTTTTCGTGTCGTAAAACATTATCATTGTAATAAAGTTATTCACTAGCTTTCGTTATTTCAAAGTCAAATCTGGTCCAAAGCGTAGTACCTGTCAGTGTTCAATTTATTGCATTCAGTTTTTTGTGGACTGTTATCCTCATCTTCATAGTTTTTGCTTGTAAATGTTTGTAGTCAGTGGTTTAAAAACGCAGCAAGTCACTTCATCCAGAAAAATAGTAGCCAAACTCCATACACAACAAGCTGAATAGTAATATATATATATATATATATATGTGTGTGTGCTATAGAATATCTGTCCCAGACCAGCCAGGTATAATTAATTTTTTGCACCATTTTTACGTCCTCTTACATAATAGATAAAAATCAAAATATTAAATTAAATTAAATCGTGTGTCTTGAATTCTTAAAACTTTTTATCAAAATCCCTAACATGATTTTGTTTCTGAAAATTTTGGAAATTAAAGCTGAAACTTAAGGCGTCTTAAGAAATTGAAATTCAAGAAATCTTACTAAATTCATATTAAATTATTATAACTCAAATCTAATTTTCAACTGAAAGGTTGTGACGATATTATAGCCATTAAATATTGCATAAAAAGTGAAATTTACAGATAATTATTCATTGATATTTAATAAGTATTGTTAAAATTTCACAAGAATCAGAGAAAAAGGAGAGAAAGAGAAGGAGAAGGAGAAAGAGAGAGAACAAGGAGAAAGAGAGATAGAAGGAGAGAGAGAGAGAAGGAGAGAGAGAGAGAGAGAGAGAAGGAGAGAGAGAAGGAGAGAGAGAGAGAAGGATAGAGAGAGAGAGAGAAGGATAGAGAGAGAGAGAAGGATAGAGAGAGAGAGAAGGAGAGAGAGAGAGAGAAGGATAGAGAGAGAGAGAGAAGGATAGAGAGAGAGAGAAGGATAGAGAGAGAGAGAAGGATAGAGAGAGAGAGAAGGATAGAGAGAGAGAGAAGGATAGAGAGAGAGAGAAGGATAGAGAGAGATAGAAGGATAGAGAGAGATAGAAGGATAGAGAGAGATAGAAGGATAGAGAGAGATAGAAGGATAGAGAGAGAGAGAAGGATAGAGAGAGAGAGAAGGAGAGAGAGAGAAGGATAGAGAGAGAGAAGGAGAGAGAGAGAGAGGAGAGAGAGAGAGAGAAGGAGAGAGAGAGAGAAGGATAGAGAGAGAGAGAGAAGGATAGAGAGAGAGAGAGAAGGATAGAGAGAGAGAGAGAAGGATAGAGAGAGAGAGAGAAAGATAGAGAGAGAGAGAAAGATAGAGAGAGAGAGAGAAGGATAGAGAGAGAGAAGGATAGAGAGAGAGAAGGATAGAGAGAGAGAGAGAGAGAGAAGGAGGGAGAGAGAGAAGGAGAGAGAGAGAGAAGGAGAGAGAGAGAGAAGGATAGAGAGAGAGAAGGATAGAGAGAGAGAGAAGGATAGAGAGAGAGAAGGATAGAGAGAGAGAAGGATAGAGAGAGAGAAGGATAGAGAGAGAGAAGGATAGAGAGAGAGAGAAGGATAGAGAGAGAGAGAAGGATAGAGAGAGAGAGAAGGATAGAGAGAGAGAGAAGGATAGAGAGAGAGAGAAGGATAGAGAGAGAGAGAGAAGGATAGAGAGAGAGAGAAGGATAGAGAGAGAGAGAAGGATAGAGAGAGAGAGAAGGATAGAGAGAGAGAGAAGGATAGAGAGAGAGAGAGAAGGATAGAGAGAGAGAGAGAAGGATAGAGAGAGAGAGAGAAGGATAGAGAGAGAGAGAGAAGGATAGAGAGAGAGAGAGAAGGATAGAGAGAGAGAGAGAAGGATAGAGAGAGAGAGAGAAGGATAGAGAGAGAGAGAGAAGGATAGAGAGAGAGAGAAGGATAGAGAGAGAGAGAAGGATAGAGAGAGAGAGAAGGATAGAGAGAGAGAGAAGGATAGAGAGAGAGAGAGAAGGATAGAGAGAGAGAGAGAAGGATAGAGAGAGAGAGAGAAGGATAGAGAGAGAGAGAGAAGGATAGAGAGAGAGAGAGAAGGATAGAGAGAGAGAGAGAAGGATAGAGAGAGAGAGAGAAGGATAGAGAGAGAGAGAGAAGGATAGAGAGAGAGAGAAGGATAGAGAGAGAGAGAAGGATAGAGAGAGAGAGAAGGATAGAGAGAAGAGAGAGAGAGAGAGAAGGAGAGAGAGAGAGAGAAGGAGAGAGAGAGAGAGAAGGAGAGAGAGATAAGGAGAGAGAGAGATAAGGAGAGATAGAGATAAGGAGAGAGAGAGATAAGGAGAGAGAGAGATAAGGAGAGAGAGAGATAAGGAGAGAGAGAGATAAGGAGAGAGAGAGATAAGGAGAGAGAGAGATAAGGAGAGAGAGAGATAAGGAGAGAGAGAGATAAGGAGAGAGAGAGATAAGGAGAGAGAGAGATAAGGAGAGAGAGAGATAAGGAGAGAGAGAGATAAGGAGAGAGAGAGATAAGGAGAGAGAGAGATAAGGAGAGAGAGAGATAAGGAGAGAGAGAGATAAGGAGAGAGAGAGATAAGGAGAGAGAGAGATAAGGAGAGAGAGAGATAAGGAGAGAGAGAGATAAGGAGAGAGAGAGATAAGGAGAGAGAGAGAATAAGGAGAGAGAGAGATAAGGAGAGAGAGAGATAAGGAGAGAGAGAGATAAGGAGAGAGAGAGATAAGGAGAGAGAGAGATATGGAGAGAGAGAGATAAGGAGAGAGAGAGATAAGGAGAGAGAGAGATAAGGAGAGAGAGATAAGGAGAGAGAGAGATAAGGAGAGAGAGAGATAAGGAGAGAGAGAGATAAGGAGAGAGAGAGATAAGGAGAGAGAGAGATAAGGAGAGAGAGAGATAGGGAGAGAGAGATAAGGAGAGAGAGAAGATGGAGAGAGAGAGATAGGGAGAGAGAACGAGGAAGAAGAGGGAGGGAGAGAGAACGAGGAAGAAGAGGGAGGGAGAGAGAACGAGGAAGAAGAGGGAGGGAGAGAGAACGAGGAAGAAGAGGGAGGGAGAGAGAACGAGGAAGAAGAGGGAGGGAGAGAGAACGAGGAAGAAGAGGGAGGGAGAGAGAACGAGGAAGAAGAGGGAGGGAGAGAGAACGAGGAAGAAGAGGGAGGGAGAGAGAACGAGGAAGAAGAGGGAGGGAGAGAGAACGAGGAAGAAGAGGGAGGGAGAGAGAACGAGGAAGAAGAGGGAGGGAGAGAGAACGAGGAAGAAGAGGGAGGGAGAGAGAACGAGGAAGAAGAGGGAGGGAGAGAGAACGAGGAAGAAGAGGGAGGGAGAGAGAACGAGGAAGAAGAGGGAGGGAGAGAGAACGAGGAAGAAGAGGGAGGGAGAGAGAACGAGGAAGAAGAGGGAGGGAGAGAGAACGAGGAAGAAGAGGGAGGGAGAGAGAACGAGGAAGAAGAGGGAGGGAGAGAGAACGAGGAAGAAGAGGGAGGGAGAGAGAACGAGGAAGAAGAGGGAGGGAGAGAGAACGAGGAAGAAGAGGGAGGGAGAGAGAACGAGGAAGAAGAGGGAGGGAGAGAGAACGAGGAAGAAGAGGGAGGGAGAGAGAACGAGGAAGAAGAGGGAGGGAGAGAGAACGAGGAAGAAGAGGGAGGGAGAGAGAACGAGGAAGAAGAGGGAGGGAGAGAGAACGAGGAAGAAGAGGGAGGGAGAGAGAACGAGGAAGAAGAGGGAGGAGAGAGAACGAGGAAGAAGAGGGAGGGAGAGAGAACGGGGAAGAAGAGGGAGGGAGAGAGAACGAGGAAGAAGAGGGAGGGAGAGAGAACGAGGAAGAAGAGGGAGGGAGAGAGAACGAGGAAGAAGAGGGAGGGAGAGAGAACGGGGAAGAAGAGGGAGGGAGAGAGAACGAGGAAGAAGAGGGAGGGAGAGAGAACGAGGAAGAAGAGGGAGGGAGAGAGAACGGAAGAAGAGGGAGGGAGAGAGAACGAGGAAGAAGAGGGAGGGAGAGAGAACGAGGAAGAAGAGGGAGGGAGAGAGAACAAGGAAGATGGAAGAAAGGGGGAAGGAAGGAGACAAGGAAGAGGGAGGGAGAAAAGGAAGAGGAAGAGCCAAAGGAAGAGGAAGACGGGGAGGAGAGAGAGAGAGAAACAAAGAAGAGAGAGAGAGAGTCAAGGAAGAGTGGGAGAAAGGAAGAAAGAAAGAAACAAGGAAGAGAGGGGGGATAATAAAAGAGAGAAAGCGAAATGAATAGCAAAGAAAGTAAAAAAAAAAAAAAAAAAAAAGATTGGAGATAGGGATGGTGAATTAGCAGCCAATTTTGATTCTGGTCACTTGACCTTAACAACAAAAATGGAAAACAAAGCATTTTCTCGTATGACGGATTTACTATGAAGCATGTATGGTTGGATAATTGGAGAGTGACTAGGCAGGTCGGGTGGTGGTTGGAAAGTCAACTGGCTTAACAACGGACCAAGAAGTGGGTGTGATGAACATGGGAATATAGCAGGCATAAAAAATAATTACACAATCTATACCAAAGTTCAAAAATCATATTCAATACATATTTCAGCTGAACTATCCTTCTTTAACCTGTGTCACGTGTATGCTTTATTCATGGGCGGTGATATTCTTCGTGGATCTATCTTGGTAATTACTGTTTCTTGCATACTTAAATCTCATTGTTTTCGTGTTGGTTTGGAATTAGTGCATAGTGTATCTCAATACAAAATACCGATATTGCATATGAAAAATCAAGTTAACAATGATATGTAATATGAGTGTTAAAGACAGGCTTAGATCGGATGACCTCAGAGGAGATTAAATCTGAACATTATTAGGTGTTTGCAGAAAATGAGAGTTTGTTGGTTTGGTCAGATTGAAAGAATGGATGAGAGTGTTTGGGTTAGTAGATGTAGAATTTTTTTTTTTTCTTACTGTTATTTCATCTGAAACAAGGCACAGATCCATTAAATTGTAAATCTATTTGGAACCAGATTTGCAGGGATACTATGTAAGGAGTTGGGCAGAGAGATGTCCGTTCACATTACAGTAGAACCCCGGGATACAGCATTAAAAATTAGTAACAAAATACAGTACAGTATATAATACACATGTATATAATCAAATAACATTATAAATAACACCATAAGGCGGGGCAAATTCCATAACCAGAGGCTGGAAAAACATTGTACTCCATATCGTAACCTGAAAAAAAAGTATCCTAGAGCCACTCTATCCCGGGGTTTTACTGTACACTTAAATTTCTGCATGTTAGTACAGTCAGTGAAACAGGGGCCCGAGAGGGAATTCCAAAGTCTAGCAGTTTAAGGGAAGAAGCTATTTGAGTAGAAGGCTTTATGGCATCTAGAGATCTCTACAGTGAAGGGATGGGATTTTGCTGCTTGTGGGGTTTGTCAGGAGTATTTACGTTCAAGGGGTACTAGTGCTTTGAGTTTGTCAGAACACTTTCTATTAAAATACTTGTAAAACGGGCACAGGGCTACCACATTTCTGTAAAGGAACAGAGGTTGGAGTTTGGCTGACAGTGAGGTACCTATTAGGTTGCCAACTCTTTTTTGAACCCAGTCTAAATGAGAGACTAGTCGTAGATGCACCAGCCCAGATGTGGTAAAAATACTCCATGCACGGTTGAATAATGGTTTTTTAAAGATACAAGATATTCTTAGGTACGAGTAACCTAGCACGGTAGACAGAGCCCACCTTCCTCGCAGCAGCCTTAGTAATGTCCTCAATGTATTTGTTCCAATTCATGTTGTCTGTGAATGTTAAACGTAGGAGCTGGAGGGAAGGACTTTCAGGTAATGTATTATCGATTTAAATAACGAGGTCAATTGGCAAGGGAAAGCCAAGCAAAAAAGGATAGGATAAGGATGGCTTGGAGAGAAAGGATAAAGGTTTAACTAGAGTAAAGTTAGTTTGAAAGTCAATTTTTAGAAGCTGTCCAACACATGCCAGCATGTTAAACCGATTATTATACGATATGAATATCAGGGCTAAAGAAAACTCATTTATATTGTTTATATAGTGAGTTTCTATCAGCAGTCCATAGGTAAAAACTGATGCTAGGAGTACAACAGGACGATCAGGAATTTTAAGGAGTTCCTAATTACGTTTCTGAATTTTTTTAGATAAGGATTGATACTTTGTATTGTCCGGACTACTGTTCTCGTCTTGAGTGTTATTTTCACAACATTTTGGCCAATGTAATCTCTAATCTTCTTTAGGTATATGTTGTTGAATTGAAGAATCTGCATGGAATTTTGAATGAAACGCTTTCTTTATTCCATAGTGGTAGCATGCTCTTGTTCTGTCAGCCATGACAAGATCAAAATCTTGTAGCATAATGGATAAAGTACTAGGCCAAATTTAATCATAAGTGACACTCTTCTAGAGATTGGAGGTTCAATCCTCAGTGTGGGTGATATGAAAAAAACAATTGCAAATTATTTAAGACTTATACCCAGTCACGGCCAGTCATAAAGGGCTCCGCTCGAAGTTCTGGACAGATTCCCTGAGTTCCACATAAAGATTTCTCAAGTTCAACAAGAAACACATGGAGAAGGTTGGAGGTTACATCGGGCAAAACGTTGTTCAAATATAATAGCACAAGATGAAAACGGTAGTTCAAACAATCTAAATAATTTTAAGTTCCTAACACGATCCCAATGAGGATTAGATCATGTGACTGACATCTGACAAAACGATTTGGAGCTTTTAATTTACGAGGGGAGGGGAAAATGAGTAAAATACAATATAAATAAAATCACATTTAAAATTTAAAAAAAAATAGAAATTAAATAAAACCTGTTCAAATAAATGAAAATTACAAAAAATGAAAAATTGAGAGATAATGAAAAATAAGAGAAAGATGATTCTTCATTTAGGTTTTGTTTTGTCTCATATTTGGCTTTATTTTTATTTATTTTTTTTTTAACTCCATAACTTAAGATTATAAAGTCCTGCCGTCAAAAAATTAAAGTTTTAAATAAATAAATAACGTTATAATTAAAAAAAAAAAAACCTCTCATATAATAAAATAAAACTTAACTTCTCCAAAATTGGAACAGAGCCGATTTAAGATAGCCAAGTTTGCAAGCACAAAGAGCTCAGTATACTTTTAGATAGAGCTTTATAACAATAACTAGCAGGAAGACCCGACGCTGCCTAGGATTGAATGATGATCACTACTTTGTAATTTTTAAATGCTTTGTTTGTACTGCCCTCACCTCCTGTGTCACCTCCTAATCTAGTCGGAAGAAGTCAAAATGTTAGAAAACTCTTAATGTTTTATGCTTATGATTTAAATTTCATTAAAATTGAATATAATATTTTAAATTTTATGCAAGTTCTGGCCAAATAAATCACTTACAGGAGATGACAGTAGTTCAGTGGTTAATGACATGGACTGGCAACCTGGGTGTCCAGCTTGAATCCAGCTTGTTCCACAAAAATCGCTTTAACTTAAGACATTGACAACCTTTATGTGGTCCCTCCTATAAGTAACCGATATCTTTCTAGAAAGAATTCCGACTAAAAAATATATCTGGGAAACCAATGCCAACAATAGAACCGATAGATTCATACAATATGATGATGATGACGACTTACAGGCGGGGATATATAATTATTTCACACACAGAGAGCAATGTAAAGCTTTGGAACCACTTCCATTGTTTTCCTTGGAGAATTGTATATTTATGATATAAAGCTTATCAAAATAGAATATCTCACTCCTGATGCAATTCTCTACCTATATAAAAACCAGGTTCGGCTAACAATGGAGTACTGTTGCCACATCTGAGCAGGAGCTGCTAGAAGCAACTTATCCTGTCTTGACAGTGTTCAAAATAGACTTTGTAGCTTAGTGGAGGATACCCTTTTTTCTTCCCTGCAACCTCTTTCCCACAGAAGAGACGTAGCGAGCCTGTCCCTGCTTTATTGTTATTTTCATGGCAGGTGCTAATCTGAACTTCAATCTATGGTTCCCCCTCCCTTCGCCGGGCTTTCACGAAAAACACTCGTCTAGCCAGAACCACTATCAACAATTTCCCACACTTTATCTGTGTCTACACCTAAACGTAGATTCCATGAACAGGGTTTCTTTCTTAGAACTGCACGCCTGTGGAACTCTATTCCATTTGCCTGCTTTCCAGCTGACTACAATCTGATTGTCTTCAAGTCCAACGTAAACAAGTTCTTATTGAACCGTCCCCCCAAGTAATCCAAGTTATAAAATTCCCACTGTTTACTATGCTAAAATCACAATGCCTAATGTATATCCATTAACCCTTATCCTCGAGTGGCCGCGGGGCCTCGATAAATGGTGCCCCCCCCCCAAAGTAAAAAAAAAAAAAAAAAGGAAGTTTTGAAAACGGTTCAGTTCTCATAGCTCCCTTCGGTTAGGAAAGCACTTGGAGATTCGGGACAACTTCCTTTATTTTACATAATATACTTTTAGATTTCATGTAGATTCTCTAAACTTTTTTTCTAAAGAGCACACAGACATACACACAACATTCAGAATTGGATTAAAAGGGGACTCTTTTCCAGGGTTCAAATCCTGTGACTGGCTTGAACAGTTATCTTAACACCTATGATTCCGTACGAATAAAACTTACACATATTTAGATAATGATTAAATATTTATTATTTAATAATTAGTTATAGACCCACTTCAAAAAGGTCATTAATTTTTTTTTTTTCTAATATTATTTGTGTTAAGCTAGAAGTAATTATACTTCCATATTATAATACTAAAAATATATTTAATTTCAAGCAGAATAAATCGTACCTACGTAATTGTCATGTCACGAATAGTAACATATCCAAAAATTATGGAAAACGGTAAGGTAGAAAAATAATTATTCATGAAAACAGTTATAAGGTTACATGCTGGATTTGGACAAATTGGGTCACATGACATAAGCAAAAGGGGAAGTAACTCAATTGAAAGCAGAATTTATTCAGAAAACAAAAATAAACATAACATATATATATATATATAATTTGTGAACTTTCTTTTTAACTGTTTTGTTTGAATTTTGAATTTTTTTTATAAAAATTGAATTTGTGAGAAACTCATAACTTAATTACCTCCCCTGTTAACGTTTCAATTCAACTCGGTAGATTTTGAAACCAAATTGCTAGATTTTACAAATGTCTTTTTTCCTGAATAATTATTTTTTTACCCTATTGTTTTCTGTAATTTTTGGATATGTTGCTATTTGCGATATGGCGATTACGTATGTACCATTTGTTTTACTTGAAATTCAATAATTTTACGTTATTATAAGTATGAAAACAACACATGACAAAACACTTTTGCTATTTTTTTTAACGACTTATCTAGATTGGGTGAGGAAGGACTACTTGCAATCATAAAAGTTAAATAGATGCTTAGTTGGGCGATAATTGCGACTATAAGTGGATTGGAACAATAAATGGAATGGACAAACGATTTTTTTTTTTTTTTTAATATAGACAAGACATGAAGCCACTCAATGGCAAAAGCTAAAAAGTACAACTTCAAGGTTAAAAATTAGGCAACAATATGTTTTATATGGCTAAATTCCGACTCAGATAACAGTATTTTTTTCTCTCTTTGCCAGAAAAATCATCATGGAATGTAAGGACTAAAGGACAAAAAAGGGAAACAGGTTACAAGGTGCACTTTTTACTCTTCAAAAGATGACAACTTGTCAAGTATTTATTTACATTAGACTTGAAGACGACCATGTTGTAATGGGTTGGGATGCAGCCGGGCGTTATTTTATTCCATAAATGAGACATTCTAAAATAAAGTGGTGGACAAATCGGGTAAAGACTGAAGTTTATTTGTACCAGATATGGTTAGTTTTCAGAACGGACTGAATTTTTGTTTGAGAATTTGTTAAAATGAATTTTTTTAGAGTTACAAAAAAAAAAAAAAAAAAAACTATTGCAGCCATTCATAATAGAAAACAGTTAAAACTAACCTAAGTTGTAATCAGATGTTTTTTTTTTTCAAGCATTTTATTTTAAAAAACACAAAATGAGACAAAGCAAAAAAATGAATAAAACAAAACAAAAATCTTTATGTTCTATATATTTAAAATAAAAAAAAATTAAACATTTAAAAAAGGGGGAGTGTGATTTCCTATTTAAAAATTTTCAAATTAAAAGAAATTCAGGTGTTAATTAAATGTTTTGAGGGATGGGGGGCATATGGGTCTTTTTCGAAATGTACCTTCGTCATTTGTGATATCAATGGCGTTGTTGTTGGACTGCCCGGCGGCATCCACGTAGGTATGGGAACCTACGATTGACCCGTCCTCTCTGGCATTGTCTACAGCGCCGCCGCTGCCGCCTCCTCTACCTGTGGCTGCCCAGAAGCTGGAGGAGGACGAGGAAGAGGAAGTTGACGATGATGAAGTCGGGCAGGCAGATTTCGCAGCATTCACGCTTCGTTGTCTGGATGGGCCTCCTGCTAAAATAATTAATTTACAGTAACTAAAACAGTTGCCTTTTTTAGGGGAGTCAGAGTCAGCCAGTACCTCTAAAGGGCCAGCAGGCACATGGCTGGACGACACAGGCTTTAGTTCACAGTTAGAAACACACACAAAAAGGAAAACTAAACAATCATTTAAATATAATTGTTTCATTTATAGTAGAAAAAAAAAATCCAAAGTGCTCGATTATTTAATAAGATTTTAATATTTATTGATAATATTACAGAAGCTTAGCTCAACATGTTACCTTAGGTTTCAACTGGAAGAGAAGACAAAGAAAAAAAAAATTGTATGTTTTCTTGAATTTGATTTATAGATTAAGAAAGCTACTGAGCTGTTTATAATTAAAACCGAAGAAAACACCCATTTTTTTTTCTTCTGGATCTGTTCTTTCAATGCAAGGTTCTATATTGATCTAAACTTTTGCAATCATATATATATATATATATAATAATAATAGGAAATCTACTGGTTGCACAGCACTCGATATTAAGAATTTAAAGATTTAACTGTTGAAAGACCAGACGAGTGCAAAATTGATTTTAATAAACATTTCTATTAAAATAAAATTGAATTTTTCTTCAAATTTTCGAATAATATTCTTCATGTGCCAAGTGTTATCACCACCCCAACGTGTAAAGAAAAAAAAAAAAGAAAGACTGTATTTCCTGAAGAATATTTTATCATTCGAAAATTTGAAAAAAAAAAAAAAAAAAAAAAAAAATAGTGGATTTAGCAGAGAAGCCAACAAGCAGGAAAAGGGGCAAGAAATAAAATATACAATAAATAAATGCTGCCATAACCAATAAATGTTACTTTTGTACCTACTTGGCTCACTTTGTGTGTTTTAAAGTAGTTTTTAATGCTCTTTTTTACAATCAAATATTCAGTTTTTACGAGCGATTTTACAAACAAAATGGCGGCAGGATTGTTTCCTATGTAAACCATCTTTGCGAAATCGCTCGTAAAAACCAAACCGAATTTCTGAGAGTTAAAAAAATACCTTTTAAAAGTACTTTACAACCCCAAAACTAAGCCAGGTAGGTACAAAAGTAAATTTTATTGACTATAATAACATTTACTGTACATTTTTCCCTCTCATTCGGTTGTTGGCTTCTGTAAAATCCCCAAAATATAAAATTTCAATTTTATTATAGTACTAAATAGAAACGTTTATTAAAATCAATTTTGCACTTGTCTGGTCTTCCAACGGTTAAATCCTAAATCTATCTATATGCGTGTATGATCTATTATGCTTCTTTTATTGATACTAATGTTTGAATGGGTAATATCACTAAACAAAACGATTTATTTAATCCACAAGGCTGAACATAAACAAAGAATGTCACAAAGCGAAAACTGAAACAGAATTTGAACCTCTGACCAAGAAAAAGAACTACCGAAAGAGGATATCGTCTTAGTCTGTTTTAGTAACATCTAGAAAGAGCCAAAATTATATAAACAGCTAATCTCATAAGCTCTGCAGTCAATCTTTGAGAGGTAAGTTATTTGTACAATTTCGGTTCTCTTTGGACGTATTTGGCTTGTTAGTCAAGCAGTCTAAGACAACGTATGCATTAAGCGGTCTCTCTCTGAAGGGTAGTCATGTCTAGACATATGTCGACTTACAGTATAAACATGCAAAATAAACTACTGTGGAATGCAATTTATTTGAAGACAAAATATATAAGGGAAACTTTTTTTTTAAATCGAAATACTCATTAAACTGAATGATTCCATTCTCCATTATTAGTAATAAAACTTTTTATGTTACATACAACTTGGTATCAAATTCTTTTACATAAGACCTGGCTTGAAAACTACAGAACAAATGGTGCTTCTGCATCGTTGTGTACATATGAAATACTTTGTGCTTCTACACTATCAGAACGAAATTTTGTAGTCGATAAATGGTGATTTTCAGATAAAAAAAAAAGATGGTTTCTACTGATTCTGATAAATTACAATGTAAGCTTCCAAATTATGCAGCCAAAATTACCTGGATATTACTGAATTAATAAAAAAAAAAACACAACTTTAATCGTGTTAACAGTTGAAAAATTGCAGCCATCTTACTTTTATAAAATAAATTGAAATGGAAAGTTATCTTCCTTTTGAACTCTCCTGTGTCTTACACATGCAAACACCGATGGTTTCCATCAAATTCTATTTTTTATTTTACTTTAATAAATAATTTTCTATCTTATCGATTTTTGTAATTTTTAGATACAATCATCTTAAAAATGCAAAGAATACGTAGATATCATTGTTTTCATGTGAAATTCAGTATTACGATTTCCGAAATTTCATTCTGATAGTATTAGAAGCGCCAAATACTTCACCTTTAATTTAAAAGAGTGACATGACAGGGGAGATAATTCACACTCTTGAGGAAGGAAATGAAAAGGGAAGATGAATATAAAAAAATCAAATAAAACCAGAAAATAAGTAAAAATTAAATAGATTAATTGAAATATATTAAACATCAAATAATTAATAAACTAGTTTCAATAATAAAAAAAATAGGTAATTGAAATGATATAAAGTTTAACTGAATGTAACCTGAATACAGGTCTCTTATAAGAGTCTTATTTTTAAATTTGTGGTATTCTTTCTTTACCCCCCAAAATCGCTTGTTTAGTGATTTAACCCATATAAGCATTAAAGATCAACAAAAAAAAAAAAAAAAAAAAAAAAAAAAGACAGCAGAATATATAACACACTGTCGGAAATAAATTCCAATATTTAATAGATATGTAATAAAAATTATTAATGAATAAATTTGACATTTATATATAATGAAATGTTCTGAAAATAGATAGCATTGTAGATTCGGTTTAACATATTTATATGCATATACAATCCACAGCCTGGAAAAGTAAACAAATATTTATAAAAAAAAAAAAAAAAAAAAAAAAAAGCAGAACCCTTGATAGGATTCGAACCTGGGTAACCTAAAGAGTCAGAGTGTACTTATTAACTGCTAGACCACAAATATATCAAAGTTGAATGTATGCCAAGATGTTATGTCGCCTCTCAAACACTGTATATGAATGCACAAAAGCCGGTGTGCCTATTACATATAACATTGAGAACATTTCATTTAATAGAAATATATAAAATGTACATTTAAGTAAGCATCGAATTTTAGGAAGTAGTTAAAGCTTATAATTTTTTGAAAAAAAAAAAAAAAAAAAAAAAAAGAATTGAATTACATTCCTGAACTTTTGAGATGAGGATTGGTTAATCATATTATTTGGATTCTTTGGACTAGTGTTCGCATCTTGAGTGTCATTTTCACAACGTTTCAAGTCCAACCTTCTTCATGTGTATCTTGTCAAACTCAAGAATATTTCAGTCAAACTCAGCAATTTGGATGAAATTTCAAACAGAACATTTTATTTACTTTACAGAGGTAGCACACTCTTGTTCTGTCAGCCATGTGGTGCAGTACTTAGAGTACTTTGAAAGAAAAAACAACTGTAAAAGTGATGTTCTGAAGTAAAAGTGATGTTCAATCCTCAATGTGTGTGACAGAAAAATAAAATTGTGAATTACTTTGGACCTCTATCCAGTCTGGAACTAGAGCATGCTACTCCTGTGAAGTAAATAAAAAATTCCATTCGAAATTTCATGCAAATTCCCAAGTTCAGAGACATTCCCAAGTTTGAAAAAATAAACCTGAAGAAAGTCGGAGGTTACATCGACCAAAACATTGTGAAAATGACACTTAAGATGAAAATAGTGGTCCGAAGAAACCAAATAATAAGTTAAAAAAAAAAATGCTGTAAGATGACTGTTTGATTATATTAAAAAATTCAAAGACATGTTGATTTATGCCCTAAAAATCTTAAATCCATAAAAAAACAAACTTGCAACAATTTTTTTTTAAATCAAAAGAATGTTAACATGTAATAACGACTATGATGACGACATTGAGATATCAGGTCAAAGTAATATGAAAAAAGGTGTGTGGGGGGTAGAGAGAGAGAGAGAAATAGAGAGGGAGGGAGAGAGAGAGAAAATAGAGAGGGAGGGAGAGAGAGAGAAAATAGAGAGGGAGGGAGAGAGAGAGAAAATAGAGAGGGAGGGAGAGAGAGAGAAAATAGAGAGGGAGGGAGAGAGAGAGAAAATAGAGAGGGAGGGAGAGAGAGAGAAAATAGAGAGGGAGGGAGAGAGAGAAAATAGAGAGGGAGGGAGAGAGAGAAAATAGAAAGGGAGGGAGAGAGAGAAAATAGAAAGGGAGGGAGAGAGAGAAAATAGAAAGGGAGGGAGAGAGAGAAAATAGAAAGGGAGGGAGAGAGAGAAAATAAAAAGGGAGGGAGAGAGAGAAAATAAAAAGGGAGGGAGAGAGAGAAAATAAAAAGGGAGGGAGAGAGAGAAAATAGAAAGGGAGGGAGAGAGAGAAAATAGAGAAGAAGAGAGAAAATAGAGAAGAAGAGAGAAAATAGAGAAGAAGAGAGAAAATAGAGAAGAAGAGAGAAAAGAGTTTGCGAGAAAGAAAAAGAGAGAGAGATGGATGGAAAGAAGAATGCAGAGAGTGAAAGGGGAAAAGACAGAAAAAAAAACATAAAACCACACATATTTCTTAAAAAAAAAAAAAAAAAAAATCTCCATTGAAATTTCCCACTTTGTTTATCTAAACAAATATGTCCAATTCTTTTGAGAAAATAAACATTTCAGGTTTGATTAACTTTTCTTTTCCCATCGTCTGCATCTGTGGATGTTTGTAAATGTTAATATGCATGTGTGGATTGGCATGGAAATAAATGTGCTTGAATACATAAACTTGGTTATACAATATATATATATATATATATATATATATATATATATACATACATACATACATACATACATACCTTTTTAGCGCGTTAAAAATGGAAAAAAGTTATAGCCCGTTAACTTAGCTTTATGTCAAAGTAATTGTTAAATATGGTTAAATTTGTGCTTATTTTTTTAATCTCTGTGTATTGAACAAATACCATGATACTTAGTCTGCTGAACCTTATCATAAATGTTCATACAAAATTTTAGCCAGATCACCTCAGTTCTTTCCGACAAAAAGTGGAATGGGGAAACAGAGAGACTAAGTGAAATATAATTATATGTATACTAGCAGTTCAGCCTGGCTTGCTTGGACCCTATGTACGGTTCATAACTTTATGTGCATGACATAAAGTTATGAACAGTACATATGAACAAGCAAAGCCAGGTTGAACTATATATTAAAAAGTTTGACCAGATAACCTACATCTATATATTCAAGTGTTTAGACCCAAAATTGGCAGGAGTTGGGTAGAGTCTGCAAAGGTAAAATCTTTTGAACTTTAACCCCTTAGCAGTCAAATTTTCTGCCAAAAACCGATTAAAAAGCTTGCCCTATGTCTGAATACACTTTATGTAAAATTTAAAATGTTTACACCTAAAATTGACCGAGTAATTTGGTAGTAATTTGGTCAAAGTTTTAAAAAATTTGACCTCAATTTTGACACCTTAACATTTATTGTTTTAGGCTCAAATCAAATTAACTGTTTGATCCATGTCCAAGTAACCTACATCTAAAATTTCAAGTGTTTAGATCCAAAATTGGTGGAGGAGTTTGGTAGAATTTGCAAAGGTCAAATCATTGAACTTTGACCCCTTGAAATCCAGGTCGTAAAATATGCATAAATAATTTTTTTAATTTCATATAGAAACTGAGACATATGCATGCGAGTATTACATTTTTTCTAAATAGTTCACTTCTTTTAAGCAAAAAAAAAAAATAAAAAAATAACTCGAGCTGAGATCGAAACCAAAACCTAAAGACAGTCAAGTATGATAACCATCAGATCAGCATGATACGATCTTTAAAAATGTTTTCAAACCTACTTATTTTTAACATGCGTAATCTGTCATGTGAAAGATCAATGCACGCACATTCGTTAAACTGTTAACAGATAAAAATTAGATGCCCTCCCTCCATGTACTAAATTTTCCATTTTGACCCCTCAGCAGCCCTTTTTTCCAGATGAAAACCAATTTAAAACTTTTCCACATGTCTGAATATCCTATATACCAAATTTCAAATCTGTAGATCAAAAATTCGTTGAATATAAAGGTTAAGAAGTATCCTCACACACACATCACACATTCTCACTTTTATAGACGTACAGATACTGCGTGGACGCTATTTCTTTGCAACTTTCAACTGAAATTAATCTGTTTTCTTTCTTTTTTTTTTTTTTTGTTATTAATCATGAATACTGTGATTGTGTAAAATTTTGAATTTCCATGTTTGCGTCAAAGATACTGGAAAATTAACCAACAAGTTGAAAAACCCACTGGAGTCAAACATGATGCGATTCTTTCCAGACGTAAATAACTGTCCAAAGTAGAAGTTCCATTTACAAAACAACAGGTGACACGTTGCTTCCTCCAAGAATGCACACGAGGTTCTGCAGACAAAGTTACCTGCGACAACCAACCATGTCACCATCAGTGAAGTTAGCGTCATGCAACTCCACTTCTTGCCTGAGGGCATCAGAGTGAACACTGACAGTACATCCGCATTCTAAGCAAACCACTCAAACCCTGGACCGACCAGTTAGCTGTAGGTAGACAACATAGGTGATAGTAAAACTGAGCACTCTTCCATGCCATCTAGTAGATGTAGGCATGGCAGTAAGAACTTCTTCAACTACACTTCACATCTCAGCTAACCTGACTATAACGCTCTTTTTCTTTGTTTGGGGTGCAGATCCAGCTGGAATTTAAAAAAAAACACTAAAAGCCAGAGGTTTTAAGGGCATAAATTGAGAAACAGTAACAATAGTTTGTGGCTAGTTTTCAGGCCGCCTCGAGGTTCAAAAACAGATTTATCAAGTGAAACTGACAAAGTCATGAAAAGAAACAAACCAAGAATAAATCTCAATGAAATAAAACTTATTATATATAAGTGTGTGAATATGTTCGTATGTTTTTGGTTTGTTTTTCTATTCTTTCTATTTTTATACTCGGTTTCCATTTTCATCAAAAAGAAGTGGCCTTGAATAAGAATAGAGATATATTGTCGCTTGACGATGTCTTAAGATTGAAACAATATATTTATTGTAGCGACTTATGGTAATTTTGTTTACCTAAATTGAATAAAATAATAATTTGCTCTTTTCATTGAACATTATTAACAACCTCCTGGAAATCTATTGCTTATTGATTACATATAAATATTCAAAAATAATTCAAGTTTACAAATTGAATAATTCTGTAAACGTAAATTATAAATATTAATATAACAATTCTAACCAGATGAAAAAGCTCAATAATCAAGAAAGAGCATTGATATGAGAAATTCAATTTAAACTTTGTAGATTAGAAATTACATCAATTTATTCAACAAAGTTAAGTTTGTATATTCCTTGTCGCATAATAAATTGTTGTAAGTTCTAATTTACAAATTTATATTGAATTCCTAATATATATATATATATATATATATATATATATATATATATATATATATATATATATATAGTCTGTACACGTTTTATGTGTATATATTAGTGTTGGGATGATTTATCGAGAATCAGGAAAGTCTGAAGTTTTGGGGGTATCAGTATCGGAAAAATTAATGATCTATTTTGCGATGCCAAAACGATTCTTTTAATTGATTTTTTATTATTTTTTTTATTATTATTTGATTTTGTTCAAATCAAAATATTCCATTGCTGGTAATAATGATAAAATAAGAAATATTTATTGATTTTAAACGACCAGTGAAGCTAAAAGCGATAGATCGTCCTCCACAAATGTATTTTGACGTTTAGGAAAATATTTGCATATTTAACGTGTGTTTTTACGAAAATTGGGGGAAATAATAAGGTTAGAGTTAAATAATTACAGATTTATAAAAAATCGGAATCGGTAATTGTATCAGAATCGAGAAAAATATTGGAATCGTCCCATCACTAGTATATACATATATATTTGTATGTGTATACCATGACATTCTATATTATATAGAACACTATGGTCTGTACTTATGGTTCTGTAATTATGCATGTGTGTGTGTGTATATATATATATATATATAATTCTTATACATACATGTGCCTCTGTGTGTGTGTGTGTGTGTGTGTGTGTGTGTGTGTGCCATTCCATACTATATCATATAGAACGCCTATAGAACATATAGTGTGTACATATATTAATATAATTTTTAAACAAAAAAAGCAAAATAAGATGCAAAACAAATATTTTTAAAAGGTTTCCGAATTTTTGAGATGAGATTGATCATTCGTCTTAACTACTGCTCTCACTTGAAAGTCCATGGAAGAAGAAAAAAACACTTTAAATCTTTGCATTCCTTGTTGAATAATAAATTTTGTTGTAAATTTTTTATTTAGACAATCTAATTCCAAATTTTTACTTACACTATTGCTCTCTCTCTCTCTCTCTCTTTCTCTCCGTATATTGAGCTTTTTTATATGGTTAGGATTGTTTAATAAATATTGATACTGATATTTATATGGGCTTTATCTTAACAGTATTATACAATCTATAATCTGAAAATATTTCTTCATTTTTTTTCTTGAATTATATATTTTTTTTAGTTGTGAAAAGATACAAACATTTTAATGCTCATTATTTTTTTAGAATTTCAATAATTTATAGTTAAAAATTTTATATACTAAGGAGACCTGTACTGAAAACTGAAGGACCCAAGAAACTACTGCTCCAGTGGTGAGATTCAAATTTTTTAAGAACAGGTTCTAAGTTACATGAGTCACGCGACACTTGTGGAGTTCGATAATGGGCTAATTAATACAGGTCTGATTAGGGGTGTACGTAATTTTAACAACCGATTCGCCGAACTCATAATATTGTTACGGATCGGTATGAAGCTGAGTCGGGGTGGATGTCCCCTGGTAATAATCTTATGACTCTAGGTCAGCGCTTCACCCTATGTTGTCCGTAACACCATATAAAAATAAAAATAAAATAATGACAAGTAAAGTGTCGTCCACGATTTGTGACCTATTTGACACGTTGTCTGAGCTTCTCATTAGCACATTTTGTTCCGAACGATTCAAACTCAAAGCAAGATTGACACAACGCTAAAATCTTAAAACACAAATTTTACGTAATTTTAACAACCGGTTCGCCCAACTTATATTTTAAGCACCGGTTCACACGAACCGGTGCGAACCACTGAATCCCATCACTGTTATGCTCCCATTCTTGAATCCCATATAAGAATATATCTGTATCTTTTAAAGTGATGGTTATGTAGTTCCAACAAGAGAAAAATATATATATATATATATATATATTACTTTTACACTGTTGCCACATATGGGCAGGAGCTGTTCTATTCTACCTTGATAGAGTTCAAAATCAGCTTTGAAACCTAGGTGATGCCCTTTTCTCTCTTCCACAATTTCTTTCCCACAGACCTTCTTCAAGTGTATCTTGTCGAACTCTAGAATTTTTCTGTGTAACTCGGAACTCCGCATGGAAGTTTGAACGGGACCCTTTATTTAATCTATGGGCGTAGCATGCTGTTGTTCTACCATCCATGACCGGGTAAAAATTCTAAGCAATTTGTAATTGTATTTTTAGGACCCACTGTATAGAGGATAATGTGCATGGTAAAATATGTGTATAGTAAAATATGCACGTGTCATTGGAGAGCAGAGACAACTCTTGTTGGTTTCTCTTACAATCCATGTTTTCTTTTTGACGTCACCTACCTTCCCTGAATAACTCCATTTATTAGTACCTCACAGCACACGACACCCCAAAACCGAATTTAGAGACATACTAATAAAAAATACTGCAATTTTAGCTGTTTCACACTGATGTACGCCTCCCAATTATTGAAGCCTTGTTAATCTGTATTAAAAAAAAAATCATTAATCAAGCTCAATATGAAGCGGATGGCATGCTTAAATGCTTTTAACGATTTTAATCGTCTTTCCATTCAATTCATTACCTTATTTTTTTATTATTTTTTTTATCACTCGCCTGAGGACAATTTATGAAGGTTGAAAACGTTCGCGAATATGTCAAATTTCTTTTTACACTCGAAGAGAATGTTCGGAAACTAGTCCGTCAAAAAGGAAAATGGATTGTAAGAGAAAAAAAAAAAACAAGAGTTGTCTCTGCTCTTACATGAAACGTGCATAAAGTAGAAATTGCTGACCAAATATACTAATGGTAAAATATGTACGTGGTAAAATATGTGTGTTGTAAAATATGTGCATTGTAAAATATGTGCATTGTAAAAATCAGTTTTAAAAGGTACACTCTTCTAGAGGTTTAACTGAGATGCTAAAAAATCCAATTGCAAATTATCTAGGACTTTTACTTGGTCATCGCTGCTGGAATGAGAACATGTTAACGTTGTGAATTAAATTCCTTCCAGATCAGCAGAGAGAGTCCCAAGTGTGATAAGCTACATTTAAAGAAGGTCGGAGGTCACACTCAAGATGAGAACAGTAGTCCAAATAAGTGAAGCATGCATGATCCCCTGTGAGTGCACAGTGAACGAGGAATAAAAAAATGACTAGGTTCAGCATTTGCCCAGCCCACCCCCATTTAGCCCAAAAAGTCCCCAGGGGACGTCAAATCCTGACGAAAATAAGCAAATGGTTCAGTTTTAGGCCTTAACATATGTAAATTTGAGTTCTGCACCATGCAAAAAAAAAAAAAAAAAAAAAAAAAAAAAAAAAAAAGAAATGACTAAGTCCATCATTTGCATCTAATTTAGCCCCAGAAGTCTCCAAAACTTTAACATATTTAAATTTGAATTTAGCACCATGCAAAACTGCTAAATAGACATACATAGAAAATTTGGGATAAATATGGTAAAATAGTGCCAAAAATGGAGGGCTTTTATTAGCCCTAGAAGAGCCCCTGGCACACACCCAAGAGTTATCATGAAGTATAGACACTCCAAATTATATAGAAATCAGTTAGTTATAACTTTTCAGAAAGTTTTGAAAATCCAAGGTATCAATTTTTTTAATAAGCACAAAAAGTTTAGCCATTTTAACCTGAAAGCTGTCCCTAGGGGAGGGGAGTTTTCCCGCAAAATCCGTTCTGTTACTTTTTTTACTTTTTTACTCATACCATGTTTAATGTTTGTACAAAAATTTAAAAATTCCAAGGCGTAGTTATTGAGAAAAGTGCGAACAGACAAGTGTAAATTTACAGGTCCACCCTCCTTTTGTTGGGGGGGGGTGCAAATAACCGAAATAATATGAATTATGTAAAATGTATGCGGTCATTTTGGGGGTGGGGCGCACACTAATCATAATAACCTACAATAAAATGAAATAAAATTCAGTTTTTTTTTCGTGCTAAATCGTTTATGGTATTACGATAGCGATGTCCTTGTATGGAAACACCTAAAAAGATGACAATAAAAAAACGAGTGTCGAATCAGAGTGATTTTTATATCATTCTCTAAGCCCGTCGGCATTTCCGAATTGTTTTCGAGTCAGCAACAAATACTGTCGAGTATGCAACTAATTCAGTCAATAAAACTACAAGTTGAGGAATCAGGTTTTCTTTCATAGAAGAATGGTTTTGTTGTCCTCTTGTCTGTAATAGTCGATGAGAGATAGAGGCTGCAGTTGGCGGCACAAAACGTTAATTGCATGAAAAAGAATAGATATTAATGAAAAGTCGGATGAAATAAGTAGAAAATGGAACAACACGAAGGAAAAGAAAAGAAAAAAAAACGATGAGGAAAAAAATAATGAAAGGATGAAGACGAAAATATGAAAACAAAAAGGTGATGACGATGATGAAGAAAGGACGCCGAAAAGAGGAAGAAAGGATGAAGAAGGAAAGACGATCAAAAGGATGAAGAAGGAAAGACGATCAAAAGGATGAAGAAGGAAAGACGATCAAAAGGATGAAGAAGGAAAGACGATCAAAAGGATGAAGAAGGAAAGACGATCAAAAGGATGAAGAAGGAAAGACAATCAAAAGGATGAAGAAGGAAAGACAATCAAAAGGATGAAGAAGGAAAGACGATCAAAAGGATGAAGAAGGAAAGACGATCAAAAGGATGAAGAAGGAAAGACGATCAAAAGGATGAAGAAGGAAAGACGATCAAAAGGATGAAGAAGGAAAGACGATCAAAAGGATGAAGAAGGAAAGACGATCAAAAGGATGAAGAAGGAAAGACGATCAAAAGGATGAAGAAGGAAAGACGATCAAAAGGATGAAGAAGGAAAGACGATCAAAAGGATGAAGAAGGAAAGACGATCAAAAGGATGAAGAAGGAAAGACGATCAAAAGGATGAAGAAGGAAAGACGATCAAAAGGATGAAGAAGGAAAGACGATCAAAAGGATGAAGAAGGAAAGACGATCAAAAGGATGAAGAAGGAAAGACGATCAAAAGGATGAAGAAGGAAAGACGATCAAAAGGATGAAGAAGGAAAGACGATCAAAAGGATGAAGAAGGAAAGACGATCAAAAGGATGAAGAAGGAAAGACGATCAAAAGGATGAAGAAGGAAAGACGATCAAAAGGATGAAGAAGGAAAGACGATCAAAAGGATGAAGAAGGAAAGACGATCAAAAGGATGAAGAAGGAAAGACGATCAAAAGGATGAAGAAGGAAAGACGATCAAAAGGATGAAGAAGGAAAGACGATCAAAAGGATGAAGAAGGAAAGACGATCAAAAGGATGAAGAAGGAAAGACGATCAAAAGGATGAAGAAGGAAAGACGATCAAAAGGATGAAGAAGGAAAGACGATCAAAAGGATGAAGAAGGAAAGACGATCAAAAGGATGAAGAAGGAAAGACGATCAAAAGGATGAAGAAGGAAAGACGATCAAAAGGATGAAGAAGGAAAGACGATCAAAAGGATGAAGAAGGAAAGACGATCAAAAGGATGAAGAAGGAAAGACGATCAAAAGGATGAAGAAGGAAAGACGATCAAAAGGATGAAGAAGGAAAGACGATCAAAAGGATGAAGAAGGAAAGACGATCAAAAGGATGAAGAAGGAAAGACGATCAAAAGGATGAAGAAGGAAAGACGATCAAAAGGATGAAGAAGGAAAGACGATCAAAAGGATGAAGAAGGAAAGACGATCAAAAGGATGAAGAAGGAAAGACGATCAAAAGGATGAAGAAGGAAAGACGATCAAAAGGATGAAGAAGGAAAGACGATCAAAAGGATGAAGAAGGAAAGACGATCAAAAGGATGAAGAAGGAAAGACGATCAAAAGGATGAAGAAGGAAAGACGATCAAAAGGATGAAGAAGGAAAGACGATCAAAAGGATGAAGAAGGAAAGACGATCAAAAGGATGAAGAAGGAAAGACGATCAAAAGGATGAAGAAGGAAAGACGATCAAAAGGATGAAGAAGGAAAGACGATCAAAAGGATGAAGAAGGAAAGACGATCAAAAGGATGAAGAAGGAAAGACGATCAAAAGGATGAAGAAGGAAAGACGATCAAAAGGATGAAGAAGGAAAGATGATCAAAAGGATGAAGAAGGAAAGACGATCAAAAGGATGAAGAAGGAAAGACGATCAAAAGGATGAAGAAGGAAAGATGATCAAAAGGATGAAGAAGGAAAGACAATCAAAAGGATGAAGAAGGAAAGACGATCAAAAGGATGAAGAAGGAAAGACGATCAAAAGGATGAAGAAGGAAAGATGATCAAAAGGATGAAGAAGGAAAGATGATCAAAAGGACGAAGAAGGAAAGACGATCAAAAGGATGAAGAAGGAAAGACGATCAAAAGGATGAAGAAGGAAAGACGATAAGGATGAATAACGAAAGACGATAAGGATGAAGAAGGAAAGACGATAATGATGAAGAAGGAAAGACGATAATGATGAAGAAGGAAAGACGATAAGGATGAAGAAGGAAAGATAAGGATGAAGAAGGAAAGATAAGGATGAAGAAGGAAAGATAAGGATGAAGAAGGAAAGATAAGGATGAAGAAGGAAAGATAAGGTGTAAGAAGGAAAGATAAGGATGAAGAAGGAAAGATAAGGATGAAGAAGGAAAGATAAGGATGAAGAAGGAAAGATAAAAAGGATAAAGAAAAAATGATAAAAAAGGATAAAGAAAAAATGATAAAAAAGGATGAAAAAAGATGACGAAAAGATGATGAAAAGGATGAAAATAAATGAATTAAAACACAAATATAAAGATAAAGAAAAGGATAAAAAAAAAATTAGGGAAATAGATGGGAAACAATAAGTCGAAAACGAAAAAATAAAACCAAACAAGAAAAAATAAAAAGTAAAATATTGAAAAAAAGACACTAAGTGGATAAGAAGAGAGTTATCCCCCCCCCTCTTAACCACCACCATCTTTTTTGGGGATATGTCAATGATGGAGAACCACGAATGGGGAGGGGCGTAAAGCCAGGTGAAAACCGAAGGGGTGGATGTCCGGTGGTCAATCGAACATAAATACCCCCACCCACCATTACACCGATGTCGAAATGAAAGTGTAGAAAATTAAAAAAGATAAAGAAAACGTGCAAGCAAAATAAAAATTAAAGAAAAGAAACTGACCTCCTCCTTCCGAACTCTAACCCTATAACCTCCCTCCAGGACGCGTTCAAAAGACATGGTGGTGGGGATGAAGTTGGCTATGTTCACAAACTGATGGAAGTTACAAAAGCGGAACCGTGAAGAAAGAATTTAAAAAAATATATTAGTGCGTGTGTGTGGGGCGGGGTACATATACCTTCCACAAAGAAAACAATATCCCAAATTCCTTTTTTTTTTCTACTTTAACCTAATAAATAAAGGGGGGGTGCACCGTAAGTAACAGGAAGAAAGGTACAACATACCCCCCCCTTCTAAAAAAACACACACACAAAAAAAAAAACGTTGGGTTTTTCTCCCGCCAGCATTATTTAATAAATGGCTGTTCAGTAATGAAGTGCTGTAACCCCCTCCCTCTCTCTTTACACAACACCTTACACGGTTGGGAGTGTCTTTTTTCTCGTCAGAGCACTGACCCTGGTTAACAGTCCTCAGAGATGAAGAGAAAGTGAAAGGAGACAGGAAAAGCAAGGTAGTGATGGGGGGGGGGTATAACAATGACTGCCCATTTACTTCTCCCCGCCCAGAGTCCACTCCCCTCCTCAGCCCAAAACGTGGAAGCAACGAGGCGTGAAGGAAAATCGGGGTTTCGTTAGCGACGTCTCAAAATGGCTACTTTGTTTAAAAGGCCAAGGAGAATCGAGCCAATCAAAGGCGACCCCACGTGGACTGGCGGTCTGCCTCACCCTCTCCCTAAGAGCCGATAATTAACGAGGTGTGTCCGAGGAGGAGCCCAGATTTGAGCAGTCGGGGGGGGGGGGTAAAAAGACTCAATATTTCTCCTGCGTCCACGACACACACACACACACACACACACACACACACACACACACACACACACACACACACACACACACACACCAATTAGGCACGTGCTTTAATTTGTAATCCATTTCTGTTTATTAGTCTGTCGTGTTTGAATTTCTTTCATCAATCCCAATAGATACACGGTGAGGCTTTATCTATATATATATATATAAAAAAAAAATAAGAGAGAGAGAATTGTGTGTGAGGACACTTCTCAACCTATATACACAACGAATTTTTAATCTACAGACTTGAAATTTAGTATATAGGGTATTCAGACATGTCAAAAACTTTTTAATCGGTTTTCATCCTGCTAAGGGGTCAAAATGGTACGGGGAGGTATCGGATTTTTATCTGCTTGTCAGCTGTTTCACGAATGCGCATGCGTGAATCGCTCACATGACTGATTACTTATATTTAGAATAAGTAGGTTTGAAAACACATTTTCAAGATTGTGTCAAGCTGGCCTATTGTACTTGACTAGCTGGTTTGGGTTAGATCTCAGTTCTGGTAAGTAAAAAAAAAAAAAAAGAAAATACTAGGAGTGAAAAAACATAATACTCGCATACACACGTCTCAGATTCTTTCCGTTTTTTTTTTCGTTATTTAATTTTTTTAAAGGAATCTGACGTTACGCTTAATGGCTACTGTATTTCTGTTTATAATAAGAATTTTGCATCACTTAAAATATAATATTTATGTGCATTTAACGACCGGGTAAAACCGGGCGGTCTGCTAGCATGAAAAATTGGTACTTATGCAGAATAAGGACCGTGCAATCGTCAGGTTTTTCCGTGTAGTTTACGTAAAATGCAGGAGGATCCGAACGAAAACTTTATACTTATTTATTTATTTTTATTTTGCGCGCAAACGCTGGCCAAATTTTTGTCTTCAATGAAAAATATATTTTTTGCTTTCATTACGAAATAGAAAATTAATAGAAAATTAATAGAAAAAAATGTAGCTAGCATTTTTGTTACGAAGAACATACAATTAATTGTTGGACAATTTTTACGAAACTTTAAGAAATTAAAATTAAGACAAAATTATATAGTGGATTTTATGAATAAATATTTTTCAATAACAAACAACTGATAGCAAAGTATAAAAAAAAAAAAAGAGATTTTGGGGGTTCTTTCTGTTTTTAAATCAATCAATCAACCAATACATTTCCACAGCCAGACAACGTTGCAGCCTACAAGAGTCATGAAAGCCACACAAATCGCAGTCCAAGACTCGAGTTTCGCCCTCATTTGGGGTCATCAGTTAGGCACATCCGAACTAGTTATATATATATATATATATATGCCACTATTTTTTTATTTTTATCTATTTTTTTTTTTTACACAGTGATCACCACTTATCAAGGCCTGGAAGCCACTCAGGGATAAGGGTTATTGCAAGTACAGTACGTTAGTGTGGAGATTTAATGAAGTGTTTACTTAAGAGGGCGGTTCATTAGGAATTTGTTAACATTGGACTTGAAGACATCCAAGTTGTAGTCCGGTGGGAAGCAGGCAGACGGAACAGAGTTCAACATGCGTGCAGTTCTAAGAAAGAAGCTTTGTTCATGTCTTCAAGTCCAATGTTAAAAAATTCCTAATGAACCGCCCCCTTAAGTAAACACTTCATCAAATCTCCATTTTATATTTATATATGTACTTCCATATCCCCTATTTACTGTTTCTATCTCCTTCCCTTTTTCCCTTCTATCTTCTGTTTTTTCTTTTCTTTTTTTATTATTGGCCATTCTTTAATGATCCCTATTATTTCATAGTGGCATATATATATATATATATATATATATATATGTCAAAATTACTATTTATCATATCGTATTCTTTCATTCTTATTTCATATCTAAATGTTATTAAGCCAGTTTTAGCCAGTTTATATATATATATATATATATATATATATATATATATATATATATATATATATTTGCATTTTGTATTATTCTGGGCCTTCTCTTCTGATGAGAAGCATTTAGCTTCAAAATGCCATGGCCTAAAATACTTTTCATTCTTAATTTTCCCCTTAACTGTACCTCATTGCTATGGTGATAGTACGAAGTTATAACTTTTATTCCTCATCTTTCATCTCATATTATTGTTTGCTTCTCTTAAGAGTCTTGAGCTTTTATTTTGATACGTTTTGCTTTATTAAATATTTACTCTATAATAATAATAATAATAATAATAATAATAATAATAATAATAATAATATACACACACACACACACGCACTCTGTCAAAAATGATTCTCCGCCAGTGTTTAAACTAATATTCCACATCTACAATTTCGTCAAACTCACACTTGACCCTGTGTCTAACCCTCACCCCACGCAAACAAGGTAAATAAAATAAACGATTTAATCAGCGAAGTTAAAAGAAAAAAACATTAAGAAAATGTCTAAAACTTTAAAGAAATATTTAGAATCTTATTAGTGTGAACGTTGGAGAGCGAAACAATTTTTACCGTAATTAGAGCGAGGAATTTCAATTGTCGATTAAATGTTAACACAAACAACGCCGGGTGTAAAAAAAATAACCATCAAATACGTTTGAAGAAGTTAATAAATACGGGTGCTTGTTCAAATTGGCATTCATGGCAGCAATTAAAAGTAAAGAAAATACAGAAAAGTCTGTGTGATGGACGTACTCGTAACAGAACGTAGATATCAGATTCCAAAAATTGCGTAAATCAATCGTTTTATTCAAACTAAGAAAGTAAAAATTTACATGCTTTTTAGCTATTTTACCACTAAAACGTATTGAACATAAGGCTGATTTTTTATTTCAACATTTTGATTTAAGTTGCCTCCTCCTTATTTCTTTCATCGGATTTATTCCTGCCCGACGAAAACACTACAAGTCGTCAAATTTGATTTTCTGGAATAAAAAAAACAAACTATTTGATTAAATTACGTGATTTTTGGAATCTGACATCTTCGTTCTGTAACGAGTACGTACATCATGTAGACTTTTCTGTATTTTCTTTACTTTTAATTACCGCCATAAGTGCCAATTTGAATAAAAGATATAAAAGAAAATCGTTAAATGGATACAGAAAGAGAAAACAAAAAAAAGGAAAAAGTCTCATTATGGAAATAAAGTACAAACGACTTGAGTGCTTGACTTATCATTCCCTTTTTTTTTTTTTTTTTTAAGTTCTTCATGTTATTCATGTATATATGAATGAATCGTCCTTATTTATCGGACGTGTGTACAAGCTGTGGAACAGCGAAACAGTACTGTATGTGGGTGACTATAATGCTCCTCATCTTGAGTTGAGCATATTGAGAAGTGATACACGAATTACCATTAGCGTATAAGCGACGCTCTTTGTGTAAACAAATCATCATTAATTCACGATTCGCACAGCAGCCGCCGATTAGCGTAATGGATAGGAGCCGTGACTGTCGTACAGGCGGTCGGGTTTCAATTCAGGTAGTTGCCTGTCTAGCCGCACTGATGAGCTGTGAAACAGTACTGTATATATATGTGTCAGGTCATGTAATATGCTACTGGTACCATGTAACCCAGTACTACCTGCCTCATGGTCGGGTTACCGGCGACTAAAGTGGTTCCTCCACCAGACTTGTTTGGTGAGGATGATGGCTAGTCTCCCTGAAGGATTAAAAACAAGACCTTCTAAAGGGCGAATGAACCCTTTTTCAGGGTCAACGGCCAACTAGCACCATGTGTGTTTGTGTGTATTATGTGTGTGTTGGGGTGGAGAGGGCTCCCGTAAGCCGTGGTGAAGGCAACCTTTCTAGGAGAAGCAAATCTCTGATTTAAAAAACCATAAAGCAGGAGACCAGTACCCGCATTAAGCTGGTCTGCAGTTTAACTTGTTCCTGGCTATCTTACTCTTGCTTGTTGCTTGACCTCAACATTTTGAACCGACAGCTAAGACTCTGTAACATCATCTGTGTATAGATACTCCCTCAGGCATTTGTCTACAAAAATGGTCCTGTGGCGATGGAAAAGTTGTGACGTGTGGAGGTTTGAAATGCTGGAAGTATGTAATAATTGATCTCAATTACTGTCTTCAGTGTCATGCCTGCTTGAGCGTGTGAATTCGCCGGTAGGACTAAAAAAAAGTCATTTTTGGGCTCATGGGCTTTAAGTGTCTGAGGGAGCGGCACTCGTCTGACAAGACGTTGCAATCATCAGCATCATATATATATATATATATATATATATATATATATATATATATATATATATATATACAGGGTGGTCCAGAAATTATTAAACTATCGTTTATATTCAGGAAGTTACTTGCTGAGTACAACCATTATAATACATTCCTATAACTTTATATAAATTTATTTATTTTTTTCCTTTGTTGCTTGCAATTTATTTTATCATCATCGTAAAGCTTACCAAGGGGCAGGCGGCATCGAATGGCCACCACGTTTACCTGACCCGACATAAACGGATTCCGTGTGTGTGCGTGTACGTGCGTGCGTGTGTGTTCTAAAGAACAAAGTCTACAAAAAGAAACCCAAATTAAAAGATTACATCCTTATAACGCGTTCACAGAAATTATTGAGAATCGGAATTTTGTGCCAAACTGCATGTCAGAGTTTTCTGGAAAGATTTAAAGTATGCTGCAACGTTGAGAGGACATTTTGAAACTTTGAGACGTTAAACAATTTATGTTGAATGCGTGGAACATACTAATGGTTTTGATATGCTTAAAGGATAACGAATTTCTCGTGGATCGTGTGTTAACTTTGCAAATAAATAATATGCGTGATAATTGTAAACCTACATTTAAGCCATCTATAAATATAAAAGCGAAAATGTATGTACGTATGTGTGTTCGCTTTTTCTGTATGTCTACAAAAGGCTTTTTTCAAAGAAGCGGTCGGTCGGTTCACAACTTTTTAAAATATTCTATATCACATATAAATCGTAATAGCTCACAGTTAACAACGAAGCTCGCCTGTCTATTTAATTTGCTCGATTTCGGGAAGATAAATATTCAACATTTGTCGCTCGCCGCATGTGGGTTAGTCTTTTTCCTATAACATCTTGGGAAGCGTTCTATCCCGCAGTCAAACTTGACCTCATTAAAACGGGCACCTGCCAAATCCAAGTAATTAAATAAATCCAAACGTGTTTCCGTTAGCATCTCGCGGTGGAGCAATGGTTAACGTCCACGTTTTTTGGGGTTTTTTTTTTTTTCACACTTTAATTTACAACTTTGCCTCAACGGTTCGGGTTCGATCCTCATACTTACTTTTTTTTTAACCACCCCACCCACGGAGTTTCCACACACACACACACCTCCAAACACCCGGGCAACGCCGGGTACCCCTCGCTAGTCGTGTATAAATGCCTTGCCCGTCTATCATAGTGCCACTCTTCTCCGTTTTCCTTACTTTTTTTTCTCTTAAACTAATAATAATTAAAAAGATTTGTATGAATAATTATTATCTCCACCTTTGTGCCAGTTGAAACGTGGTATCAGTAAGTTGGATTTCGCAAGAAATATCAGCAGAGACATGTACGCACATAAGTAGCCAATAATATTTACAGAAATAAAATCATACTTTGTATCGTATAAAGAACTT
>NC_136483.1:168353509-168423509 GCF_053919585.1 Euprymna scolopes
TTTTTTTTTTTTTTTTTAACTATCTTTCAGTCTGAAATTATCGAGCACTTCCAAGAGATATAGACACCATTTTTATTTCTTCATAATCAGAAAAATTAAATTAATGATGACAAATTCTGAGATTATAATTCTGGGATAATAAACCTTACAGGCAGTTTGTACACTTTAAAAATATACGAGTCATAGAAAATTTAATTTTAATGGGTGAAAGCGTGCGTGTGTGTGCGTGTATATATATATATATATATATATATAGGGTGACCCCCCCCCAAAAAAAAAGAAGCTAAATGGAGGCAATCTAGAACATATGCTGTAGAACAGAGAAAAAAAAAAGGGCCAAAGACCCTAGTGTTTTGATGTGATGTTTTGAATATAATAAACTAGTTATGTCCAAAGTTTCATTTCATTCGGACAAAACACTAAGAAACGAGGTCTAATTAGAGTTGGGGCCCGTTTTTTGGGGGGTCACCCTGTATCTCAATCGTTAATTATACTGCAAGTTTACCGAAAATCGACTTAATTGATTTAGAAAATATTTTAAATACTGATTTATTGTTAGCAATTATTTCGAAAAAATAAAGCCTGTTTGAGAGAGAGAGAGAGAGAGAAAAAAAAAAAAAAAAAAAAAAAAACATACGAGAGTACTTAGTAGATTCCCCAGGGTATTTTCACAACTTTTCTTCGTTCCTAATCACGGCCTTAGTTTACTTTTTACAATTTTTTTTTTTATAAGACGCCCCAAATTTCCTATTTACTTTTACAACAAATACAATATAGCTATCATATAGACGAATAATAGGAGTGAAGTAAATTTGTTTTCATTTATTTAGCGTTTATATATATATATATATATATATATATATATATATATATATATATGTCACTTCACGTCACCATCCCTGTATCGTACATTGCTATTAGCATTCTTAAACATTCACATATTTAATATTATGTTTTGCTATCTCCGATTAGATTAGAACAGATTGTGCACGGACATAAGTATTCTCATGACGGGTTTCTAAGCCTTACTACTTCCGTGCTAGTTCATGTCAGACTGGAAGCGGTCGTCTTTGTGACATCATCACAAGAAAACCAGGGCGCTCCCTCTATCCAGTTTCGATTTTTCAACAGAGCCCTCCACCTTTCCTAGATTCATTTCCATCACCACGACTGAGAAACTCTCCAGCATCTCAGGGTGAGACTAATGGGTGCTACACCTTGTTATATATATATATATATATATATATATATATATATATATATACTAGACTACCCGTGACCCGTTGGGTCACTATGTTATATTAGCTATGGAATTAATGTATGAGCGTGACACTTGTGACGTAAAGAAAAGTTTTTTGTGACATAACCAAAACATTTCTATGAAAGTATATTAAAATGAAAAAAGAATATAGATAGATAGATTTTTATGAGTCGTTCTGTTTATAATTGTTTATTTTTGAAAAAAAAACAAACAAAAAACAAAACTTACAACCATTGAATTATAAGTGGTTTCCCATACTTTTAGGCAAATGTGCACTGAGCAGATACGATGATACTTAAAGTTAAATTCAAATCTTGATATATCTTTTAATGTAACGCGAAAAAACAGAACACAATTGGGACGCTGAAAACGTACACAGTAAAACAATACGTTTTATTGTTGCGTTGATTATTTATTTGTAACGCAAATTAAAAAAAAAACAATTTCGGGGTTATTTATTTATGTTGGTGGTGTAGAAGAAAATGTATGAATGTTTTTTTAAGAAAGGTGTATTAAAAAATGGAGAATAAATTTTTTTTTTAAATTAAGGCGGTGGGTAAATCGCCGTTGTAAAATGCTCTTCTGGTTGTCAACGGCGTAAAGTAGATTTATTTGTAAGAAAATTGTGTTAAAATAACTTAAACGTAATACGGAAATGAACGATACAAAAAAATAATGCAGAAAGTATTAACAATTGTTTATTTGGATAATTTAAATGCGAAAAGAAAACAATTGAGACGCTGAAAACGTACACAATAAAACAATACATTTTATTGTAGTGCTAATTATTCGTTTATGTACGCATGCGCAACCGGAAGTCGTAAACCGGATGTTGGGTTACAACACCTGTTACAAGGTCATTTGAGTTTATAATTATATATATATATATACACACTCAAAAAAAATATATAGGAGGTACCTCAGATAAATTTCCAGACTTATTTTGTACAGGCATTTAAAATTGTTATAGACACTTGAAAAGTCAGTATGTTAAAGCTATACATCTTATAAGATAACTGACCAATTTTTTATGATTTCAGGTTCAAATGAACAGCAGGAATTGGAATACATCCTACTAAAGCCTGATTGTCACAGGTGGTGAATTACAAAAATTCAATCTGGGCGTGAAGACACTTTAGAAGAACAATATGCAATAAAATTCTGTTTTAAATTTGGTAAAATGCTTCAGGCTGCTTTTGGACCATCTCGCATGAATCGAGCATCAGTTTTTGCATGGCGTAAGAGATTCAAGGAAGGCAGGGAGTCGGAGAGGTATGGGAGGAGTAAGTCAAAAATACACCAAATTTGTTCGGCCAAATAAAGAATTTCATGGATAAAGACCGTCATGTGTCTATAGAGATAAGTGCACAGTTTGCGAGGAACTGAAAACGCGGAAGATTTGTGCTAATGCACCAGTCTACAACTCCATCCTTGTCGTTGACTATTTGACTAAAATAGGCTTTCATCCTCCCTATAGTCCAGACCTTGATCCATGTGACTTTTGGTTATTATCTAAGCTCAAGAAAAAGCTTAGAAGCTGTCTTTATGAGACAATTGGGGAGATGTAAGAAGCTGTGATAAGGATCATAGACTCGCTGACACAAGAAGACTTCCATGGGGCTTTCCAGAAGTTGTTGGAACGATACAACAAGTGTATTGCAGCTGGAGGAGATTACTATGAGGGGGACTAGCGTTTCATGCGTGTACTGTCAAAATGTGTCCAGCCGGAAAAGGTCTGGAAACTTTGTTAAAATAATCCTAGGTCTTCAGCTATGTTTGTAAAAAATAAATCCATTTTAATTGCTGTAATGAGCTGAAAGATGATGATCATTCACTAGGGTCTCCTTCACTTACTAAGTTCCGGTCTATTACTTACGCCCTCTCACTCACTGTATGTTGACCTTCTTTCTCTTATTTCTGAGCAGAGTTGGAGGGGATAATATAGTGAACATTTAAAAAAAAAAAAAAGGGACTACTTTTGCATTTTCTTTTGTTGTTTTTTGAACCACTTTATAAAACTCAATATTTTCCATCCTGATTCAAGCAACCTAATCAGGTCAACAGGTAACCCAACGGGTAAAACTTTTTCTAGTAAACACACACACACACACATTTTTAAAATATAATTATCCTCCGACACGTATTTCGTTGTCTACGACTCATCAGAGTGGCTGAATCTAGCTCCATATATCACCTTTTGAAATAGCCGAAAATAGTTGCTGTTAATCATGCCTAACGATAAATCTGGACGGATCTGAAAGTATTCTGTTCAAAAGTGAATATGGTAGTTAAATCAGCCAGTTCTTGCCAGAAAAAAAAAACTAATCAAACTGGAAAGGACCAGAATCAAAATATATAGACACGAATTGTCTACATTATTTAATGAAACAAACAAACAAACAAAAAAAAAAGATGCTTAAAAACACACACACACACACACACACACACACACACACACACACACACACACACACACACACACACACACACACACACACACAAATTCGTGCCTGAATATTTTTTCGTTAATTCTTTCTAAATGCCTGACTAATGTTGGTTTCAGATTGAAACTGGCAGATGAAATTGCCATACTGGTTAGATACCCGAATACTTTTGATTCCTTCCGGAACTATCTTCAATCTGTCAGATTTAACAAAAATAAAATCTTTTGCGCGCACACACACACACACACACACACACACACAGAGGACAATTGCACTTAAAATGACGGTTAGAATATTTTAAAGATCTCTCGGTTGGTGCTGGAATATATGAGATAGCAGGTGAATGTCCCATCTCCAGCTAGAATAAAATAATAGAATTAAAAACAAAAAACACAAAATTGAAATGATGAAAAATAAAAATAAGGTTAATTAGTTCAAATGTTTAAACAAGGGATATATTTAAAAAAAAAAAAAAAAAAAATTTTTTTTCTTCATTTAAGGAAGTTTCAAAAATTTAGATTTTTCTCTTCTGGGGAAATAACTTGCAAACTAAAAGTAAAGAATTACTCGTTTGTATAAATTTGAAAACTTAAAAAAAATTGTAAGCAAAAGAATTTTTAGCATCTGTTCGAAGAAAAATTTCTTTTTCAGGAAAGTTTCAAAGTTGAGCGGAAAACAATCTTCAAAGAAATGATTCGAAAAACAGTAAAGAGAGTTGAGCAGTAAATTGCAGGAAGCCAAGTAGAGTAAAAAAAAAAACGTGAGTAATGAGTTGGTTCAGCATCCCTTTATCACAATAAGATCTAATATAAACATTTATATTATTATTCACTTATATATATATTACAAAGGCATCACCACTTATCAAGGCCAAGAGGCCGCTAGAGGATAAGGGTTAAACAGTGTACAGTAGACAATTGGACAAAAAGGTAATCGTTAGTAATGGAAATTCGGTAAACTTGCTAACTTATATGGAATGGCTCATCAAAAAATTGTTTACATTAGACTTGAAGACAACTACATTGTAGTGAGCCGGAAAGCAGGAAAACGGAAGACAATTCCATAGGCGTGCAGTTCTAAGAAAAAAGCTTTGTTCATGGAATCTACGTTTAGGTATAGGCACAGATAATATATATATATATATATATATATATATATATATATAAGTTATGAAAATATATATGGCAATTAAGCTACACAGAATATTCCGCGTTTCATTCTCATGAGAATTCGTCAGGCAGGTCTGACGAATGTGTAGCTTAATTGCAATATATATTTTCATAACTTACTACCTAGCTCTACCTATGTATTGAGCACTGTTGAAGTAAACACTGAAAATTTACACATAAAATTATGTCTGTATATTAAATTATGATTAAATGAAGTAGTCATATATATATATATATCTTGGCTTGAAGCAGTTGCCTGTCTAACCGCACTGATTAGCTGTGAAACAGCAAAACACTACTGTATGTAGATAACTATAAATATAAATTAGATCAACGTTTCTATAATGGAACTCACACCCTTGACACACACACACATATATATATATATATATATATATATATATATATATATATACACACACTAGCAGGGAGACCTCAACGTTGTCCGGAATTGAATGAGGATCAACAAATGTTCCATTCTCCTATACTTTTATTGTCATCGAAATAGATTTTTTTTTTTTATTGCATTTTCACCCCAAACAAGGTACAGTGCCATTTTTATGTAGGAGGCTTCTATCTGGGATATACTTTGTAGGGATACTATGTAGGGAGTTGAGCAGCAAGATGTCTGTTCATATTACACTTGAAATTCTGCAGGTCAGTACAGTCAGGGAAACAGGAACCCGGAGGGGAATTCCAAAGTCTAGTAATCCTAAGGAAGAAACTAGGAGAGTAAAAGGCTTTCTGGCATCTAGAAATTTCTATTGTGTAGGGCTGGGATTTTGCTGCTTGTCGGGTTTGTCAGAGGTATTTATGCCGAGGGGATACAAGGGATTGAATTCCCTGCTCTAGTTAGGGACACCCCTCCTCGCAGTGTACTAGGAGGAAGCTCCACATGCTTCCCCACAGTGATTTATTGTAATCTACATTGCACTGTAGAGAATCTACCCTTGATTTTATAAAATTATCTGTAAATAATGGCTTCACTTAAATGCAAGTCAAGTATCATGGCTCAATGGTGGTTTAAACAGGAGCATTCATCTCGAACGCACCCCTGCCTTATCAAAGAACTAACTATTGATTTTATCAAATTATTTATACATAATCAATTGAATTAAAGTTAAACGTACAAAAGTCAAGTATCATGGTTCAATTATGCTGTAAAAAGAAACATTCATTTTGAATGCACTTCTGTCTTAGAAAAGAACCTACAGTTGACTTTATAGACTAGGCCTTTCTGCTTGTGCGGTGATAAAACTTGGTAAATGCACTTGTGATGTTAGGTTGCAGAAAAGTTTTAACTTCGGTCAAAATCGGACTGTTCCTTATTTAATCAGACTTTTCGATTTTTGATAATTATTAGACCCATTCCGATACAAAACCTATGTGAAAACACACATCAATTATCTCCATGAAAAATTATAAATCAGCACAAGGGAAAAAACTCCCACGAATAAAGTTATTTTTATACAGGGTGATCGCTAGAAAAGCGGGAAATTTGCCAACCAATGATTTATTTTTACAAAGTTTTTCAAAGACAAATTATACTCAAAAATACTCAAAATATCGTCCGTGCACTTCTCTGCAGCGTCTTAACTTAGAAATCCAAGCTCGTGTAGCGTTTTGAAGAGTAACTTGTAGGATATCATTCCAAGCTCATGATTTAAGCTGACCTTCAAATTTCCCGCTTTTCTAGCGACCACCCTGTATAATAGTGGATAGAAGAGATATACTATATATATATATATATATATATATATATATATATATATATATAGTGGGTAGCAAAATATTTGATACATTGGTACTTTTCGTATGTCTCAAGAAATATTAAGTTAATTTGAATTAAATTTACGCTTAATCTTTGACCAGATATTATCTATCTGTTTAAAATCTAAAATGAAGATATACTTAGTTGACAAATGTTTATTAACAAAAAAATCAAATTACCCATATGCAAAAGTATTTAAACACACAGTCAATTCATCTTACTACAATAATTAAACCAATCAGAAATGTCATTCTTAAGTAGTTATTTTAATCTTGGTACAATATTTTAATCAATCAGAAGACATCTCAGGGTCCCGGCACCTTACAAGTCAGTTAATAACAGTTTTCAGACATTGCAGGTTGCCTCTTTCATTACTGTTTTAAAATGGTTAAACCAAAGGAATTGACTAATGATATGCGCCAGGAAATCATAGCAAGGTATAAAGATGAAAAGGAGTACAGGAAAATAGCTTCAAAACTTAATTTGGTAGTGAGTACAGTTGAAGCTATCATGAGAAAGTGGAAAACAATGGGTGGTAATGCTAAAAATCATCTAAGAATTGGTCGGCCACGTAACTTAAATGATGTTACAGCTCGTTACATTGCTTATAACGTGAAGAAAAAAAACGTTTCTGACTCGTTCAGAAATTCAGAAGGATTTGCAGGAAGCAGGTATTGAAGTAAACAAGGGCACAATCAAGAGATCATTGAATCTTACAGGTTTGTTTTCGAGATCACCGAGAAAGACAGACTCCATTGTTGAGTCCTAGATATGTGAAAGATCGTTTGAAATTTGTTTGTAAATATCAATTTGGATCGGAAGATTTCTGGAACAAAGTTATTTGGTCAGATGATACAAAGAATTGAGCTTTTTGGAAGAAACATATACCCGTGTATATGGAAAAAGGGCATAGAATCTTAACCATTTAATGCCATTCCTACGAAAAAATTTGAAGGTGGAAGTATGATGATTTGGGGCTGGTTTTCTGCAAATAGGGTGGGAGGAATGAAAATCATAGAAGGGAAAATGAATGCAGCAAAACACACAAAGATTTTATCAACACATCTCTTCAAGAGTGCTGCAGATTTAGGATTGGGCCGTGAATTTATCTCCCAGCAAGACAATGATCCCAAGCACAAGGTTAAAGTAAGTTAAATGGTTAAGGATAATGGAATTAGTGTTCTACAGTGACCTAGCCAGTCACCTAACCTAAATCCCATCGAAAATCTGTGGGAAACTTTGAAGTTAAGGGTGCATGCAAGAGATCCCATGAATATAAAGGAATTGAAAAAAGTTTGAAAAGAAGAATGGCTGAAACTACCAGCAAGTGCTTGTATGAAACTGGTAGGCAGTTTATAGAAAGCATTTGGAGGCTGTAAAGCAGAATAAAATATATACAACTAAATATTAGTAAATGCGTTAAATACTTTTACATATAAGTGATCTGATTTTTCATTAAATATTTCTCAACTAAGTATATGTTCATTTTCGTTTTATTTTTAGATAAATAATATTTGTTTAAAGATTGAGTGTAAATTTCATTCAAATTAACTCAATATTTTTTTTTTGAGATATACATACAGGGTGACCCAAAAAAACGGGCCCCAACTCTAATTAGGCCCCGTTTCTTAGTGTTTCGTCTGAATGAAATGAAACTTTGGTCATAACCAGTTTATTATATTCAAAACATCACATAAAAACACTAGGGTCTTTGGCCTTTTTTCTCCGTTCTACAGCATGTTCTAGGTGGCCTCCATTTAGCTTTTGTTTTCTTGGAGGAGAGGGGGGGTCCCCCTGTATTACTATATATATATATATATATATAAGCTTTCCAAAGAAAAAAGTTGGAAAAGTATTTTCTTTTAAATGAAAACGCCAAAAAGTTACGAACTGAAAAATTTAATCATCTAACCATTACAATATATATAAATATATACACAGTAGCGCTAAAAAGAAAGTTTGCAGTTGTAATTTTTTCAAAAATCGCAAATTTAAGCTAAATTTAATGTAACTGTTTAAACAACTTATACATCATTTGATTCGCCTTTTATTCCTCTATAATTTTACCTTTTTCCTATTTGACTTTTAATTGAAGTATTCTAGTGTTCACGTCAATTAAAAAAATTAGCTTCAAATCAAGGAGGCAAAAAAACTCTGCACAATGGAAAATTGATGTTTAAACGTAACTTTACAACATTAATGCAACATAAATAAAACAGGAACACAATGAACTAGTTAATATTTAGTAGCATAGCCTTTCTCCAATTTGACAACCTGCAATCTTTTGGGCATTCCTTGAATTAGTTTGCGACAATACTCCGGTGAAAGGGCATCTCACTTCTTTAATTTTTGTCCAAAGTTCTTCCAGATTTGAAATTTTATTGTGCTTTGTCTTAATGACTATTGGACGAAAGTACTCCATCATCGTGGAGGGTGGAAAAAAACAAAAAGGGGTGGCCAATGTGCAGAAAAATACAAAGTAAATATCCGTGTTGCCCTGCATAAAAGGGGACGTGTGTAGAATGAAGGAGACATTCAACCATAAAAAATCATTCAGCAAATTGTAGAATATAAATATCAAAGGTCGTGTTATATTAACATATAGATATACTAGCATTTCAGCCCGGCGTTGCCTGGGTGTTTGGAGGTGTATGTTGAGCAAAAAAAAAAGTGGTAGTGGGAAGGCGGGCTCAAACCCATACCGTGAAGGAGGAAAAGAGCAGGAAAAAACATGACGTCTTTGCTGTTATGACCACCACCAAACCGGAAGTGACGTAGGTTTAAATTAAGGCTAGACAATCGAAAAGAGGGGATGACTTTTGAAAATATTGGCGAAAAAAGCAACCCCTCCCTGTAGAAAAGTGCCCAGTTGAGGGTGAAGAAATTAATGTTTTTAGCCAATTTTTCGGCATTTGTTGTCTGAAGGGTCGAGTTTCAAAATGATACTGATCTTGTGAAAATCCGTCGCCTGTGTGAAAGGTTTTAGGCAGACATGCAAACATACATACATACATTTATATATTGGTAGCTCAAATTTTCGACCAAACCAATTAAAAAGCTTGCCCTATCTTTGAATACCCTTTATGTAATATTTCAAATGTTTACACCAGAAATTGTTAGAGTAATTTGGTAGAGACCGCAGAGGTCAAATTTTTTTTTACTTTGACCCCTATTATGACCCCTTAAAATTTATTGTTTTGGGCTCAAATTAAATTAGATCCATGTCCAAGGAACCTATATCTAAAATATCAAGTGTTTAGACCCAAAATTGTCGGAGGAGTTTAGTAGAGTTCTCAAAGGTCGAATTGTTGAACTTTGACCCCTTAACAGCCAAATTTCTGGCCGAAAACCCATCACATCGATTTTCCCAAATTGATGTACCCTGTATATCAAATTTCGAGTCTGTAGACTAAAAATTGACAGAGTTATTGCGTAGGGAAATGTACACAGACAGACAGACAGACACGTTCACTTTTATAGATATAGATATATATCTTTTCAAAATGCACATAACAAACAGGGGATTCAGGTGTGTGAATATTGTCCCTCTTCCCCCCAAAAAGCCTTGGGGGTGGGGGAGAAGGTGTCTTTACTAAAGGTAGAATTTTGGAAGGTGATAGGGGGCTTAACCCGATTCAAACAGATTAATATAATACAATCTTTCTATTTCAAAGGTGGGATTGATGGAAGACGGGTTTAGTAGATAGCATAGGTAAAAAGAGCGATGAGAGGGCAAAAGTAGATGGGATTAGAAAGACAGGGTGGAGAGACAGAGAAAGGAGTAAGAGAGATAGAAAGGGGTAAAAGAGAGAGAGGGAGACAGAAAGGGGTAAAAGAGAGAGAGGGAGACAGAAAGGGGTAAAAGAGAGAGAGGGAGACAGAAAGGGGTAAAAGAGAGAGAGGGAGACAGAAAGGGGTAAAAGAGAGAGAGGGAGACAGAAAGGGGTAAAAGAGAGAGAGGGAGATAGAAAGGGGTAAAAGAGAGAGAGGGAGATACAACGGGGCAACACAGAGAGAGGGAGATACAACGGGGCAACACAGAGAGAGGGAGATACAACGGGGCAACACAGAGAGAGGGAGATACAACGGGGCAACACAGAGAGAGGGAGATACAACGGGGCAACACAGAGAGAGGGAGATACAACGGGGCAACACAGAGAGAGGGAGATACAACGGGGCAACACAGAGAGAGGGAGATACAACGGGGCAACACAGAGAGAGGGAGATACAACGGGGCAACACAGAGAGAGGGAGATACAACGGGGCAACACAGAGAGAGGGAGATACAACGGGGCAACACAGAGAGAGGGAGATACAACGGGGCAACACAGAGAGAGGGAGATACAACGGGGCAACACAGAGAGAGGGAGATACAACGGGGCAACACAGAGAGAGGGAGATACAACGGGGCAACACAGAGAGAGGGAGATACAACGGGGCAACACAGAGAGAGGGAGATACAACGGGGCAACACAGAGAGAGGGAGATACAACGGGGCAACACAGAGAGAGGGAGATACAACGGGGCAACACAGAGAAGAGGTAAGGGAGATAAATAGATAAATAGAGGGGGAGAGAGAGAGAGAGAGAGAAGAAGAAGAAAGATATAACCCGACACAGATGCGTGTATGTACACGAAGAGATGTGTGAACAGATGAAGATAGAAAGATAGGCATACGGATACGAAAATAGCTGAATAAAATGTAAAAGCAAACTAACAGGCCTAAATTGACAGGCAGGCGGCATGCACATGCATGGATCGATCGATCAAAAATGGAGATTCATATCATTCAGTCAATAAAAAGAGGCAGAAATTGAAATAAAAGTTGTTGGCGAACAAATGAAAAGGGGCAGATATCACGATCTATTAAGAATTTGTAATGAAAAAAAAAATGGGGTTCATAAAGGAATCCTTTATACAGCATTTGGAAAAAGTGGGTGAACATCCTTTTAAAAAGACACTATACGTATTCTTCAATAAATATCCTCCTCACTCACAAATATATATTTTTTCTTTTCAGGTATGTGCATAAGTTTTGACACTTGTATTTACCAAAGTTTTTAAAAAGAGAGGGAAGGAAATTCACGTTTTCTGATCGGAGAACTAAAACCCATTCAGAGAATCACCGCATTTCAAGTCAAAGAAAATTCGTGGAAGAATCTTCACCCCTATATATTTATAAGTAAAAGTGGAGAAAAATGGCACCAAGTCTTTCATGCTGTGCGCCCCCGATCCACCGTCACATATTCTAACATCTATAATTGTAAAAAAAAAAAAAAAAAATGTCACCCCTCCTCTAGCCCCGCCCTGTTTTTCTGGCCGCCTTCGTACATTTTCAAGTGAAGGTATGCAAGATCTTAAACATCATCAAAATTATTCATGACACACACAAAAAGAACATTTATTCACCCTACCCACCCACCACCAAAAATGCTCATTTTTGAAGAATTCTACTCGGAACGAGGGGAGACAATTCAAGTTCTTAAAGTCTTCGATGGAGAAAGTGTTCATTAAAAAAAAAAAAAAAAACTTATATACAAAAAAATGGCTGTTGTAATTTATTTTGAAATTCTAATCTATAATATAAATCTCACCTGTCTGTTTAAATGTATGTATGTATGTTTGTATGTCTGCCTAAAACTTTCGACAGAGGCGATGGATTTTCATGAGATCGGCATCATTTTGAAGCTCGATGCTTCAGACGACAAATATCGAAAAATTGGCCAAAAGCAATTCCTTCACCTTCAGCTGGGCACTTTTCTACAGGAAGGGGTCGCTTTTTCGTCGATATTTTCGAAAGTATCCCCTCTTTTCGAGTGTCTAGCCTTAATTAAAACCTACGTCACGTCCAGTTTGGCGATGGACGCAACAGCAAACACGTCACTTTTTTTGGTTTTTTTATTTTTCTTCCACGTTTCTTCCCTCCTTTGCGGTACATGTTTGCTCAACACAGCTCCAAACACCGGGACAACGCCAGGCATCCAGGCTAGTTATTTTATAAAACCTAAAATATATTATATTAATTAAATGAACGTTAAGATGGTTTATTTTGTGTTATTGTGGTTATTTAATGTTTGTTTCGTTTTTAAACTTTAACAACTTTTTGAATTGTCATCTCTGGTCTGGAAAACATAAAAATATCCTCCAAAATTAAAATACACAAGTGCAAAAAAAAAAAAAAAAAAAAAAAAAAAAAATGAAAAACACTTATATTCGCAAGATCTATACATCTATACAATGGAGCAATGAAAATATAGAGAGAGTAAGAAAGAGAGAGTGAGAGAGAGAGTAAGAAAGAGAGAGAGTAAGAAAGAGAGAGAGTAAGAAAGAGAGAGAGTAAGAAAGAGAGAGAGTAAGAAAGAGAGAGAGTAAGAAAGAGAGAGAGTAAGAAAGAGAGAGAGAGAGTAAGAAAGAGAGAGAGAGAGTAAGAAAGAGAGAGAGAGAGTAAGAAAGAGTGAGAGAGAGTAAGAAAGAGAGAGTGAGAGAGAGAGAGTAAGAAAGAGAGAGTGAAAGAGAGAGAGTAAGAAAGAGAGAGTGAAAGAGAGAGAGTAAGAAAGAGAGAGTGAAAGAGAGAGAGTAAGAAAGAGAGAGTGAAAGAGAGAGAGTAAGAAAGAGAGAGAGTGAGAGAGAGAGTAAGAAAGAGTGAGAGAGAGAGTAAGAAAGAGTGAGAGAGAGAGTAAGAAAGAGTGAGAGAGAGAGTAAGAAAGAGTGAGAGAGAGAGTAAGAAAGAGTGAGAGAGAGAGTGAGAGAGAGAGTAAGAAAGAGTGAGAGAGAGAGTAAGAAAGAGTGAGAGAGAGAGAGTAAGAAAGAGAGAGTGAGAGAGAGTAAGAAAGAGAGAGTGAGAGAGAGTAAGAAAGAGAGAGTGAGAGAGAGTAAGAAAGAGAGAGTGAGAGAGAGTAAGAAAGAGAGAGTGAGAGAGAGTAAGAAAGAGAGAGTGAGAGAGAGAGAGTAAGAAAGAGAGAGTGAGAGAGAGAGAGTAAGAAAGAGAGAGTGAGAGAGAGAGAGTAAGAAAGAGAGATAAAGAGAGAGAGTAAGAAAGAGAGATAAAGAGAGAGAGTAAGAAAGAGAGATAAAGAGAGAGAGTAAGAAAGAGAGATAAAGAGAGAGAGTAAGAAAGAGAGATAAAGAGAGAGAGTAAGAAAGAGATAAAGAGAGAGAGTAAGAAAGAGAGATAAAGAGAGAGAGAGAGAGAGAGTAAGAAAGAGAGATAAAGAGAGAGAGAGAGAGAGAGAGAGTAAGAAAGAGAGATAAAGAGAGAGAGAGTAAGAAAGAGAGATAAAGAGAGAGAGAGAGTAAGAAAGAGAGATAAAGAGAGAGAGAGAATAAGAGAGATAAAGAGAGAGAGAGAGAGTAAGAAAGAGAGATAAAGAGAGAGAGTAAGAAAGAGAGATAAAGAGAGAGAGAGAGAGTAAGAAAGAGAGATAAAGAGAGAGAGAGTAAGAAAGAGAGATAAAGAGAGAGAAAGAAAGAGAGATAAAGAGAGAGAAAGAAAGAGAGATAAAGAGAGAGAAAGAAAGAGAGATAAAGAGAGAGAGAGTAAGAAAGAGAGATAAAGAGAGAGAGAGTAAGAAAGAGAGATAAAGAGAGAGAGAGTAAGAAAGAGAGATAAAGAGAGAGAGAGTAAGAGAGAGAGAGAGTAAGAAAGAGAGAGAGTAAGAAAGAGAGAGAGTAAGAAAGAGAGAGAGAGAGAGAGAGAGAGAGAGAGAGAGAGAGGGGGGGGTCTCTAAAATAAGATGTGTTAGTTGAGCCTTAAAAAAAAATGCCGTTTCAAACTTTAATGTGGGAGAAAGATCGTAAGAGTCCTCTTCTGAACGCATCTAAAATAAGATGTGTCCGTTTAGCTTTAAAAATAAAATACCGTTTCAAAATTCAGTGAGAGACCGACGGACGGACCACCTCTTTCTCTCTCTCCTCCCCCCTCTACTATTTAGGAGGAATCAACATGTGTCTTCGAAATATGGCTTTTTTGTTGCTAGAGAAGAAGCGTCAATGGAGGAAGGAATTCTTTTGAAGTTTCTTTAATAACCGAACGCCTCATCGCCCCGGGAAGTGACACAAGAAGTTTGCCTTCAAAATACACGCAGAAATTGAAAAGGAAGAAAGAAAATGTTACTTCGAAATTCTTTAGAAAAACTTAAATTGAAAAAAATGTTTTTATATTTACGTGTGTGTGTGCATCAAAAATTCAAAACGTAAGTCAGTTTTTCGGGGTTCCTGATTCGAATTAGCTTTTGAATTGCTAAAAAAAAGTTTGAACAAATTAAGGCGGTACTTAATCGCGGAAACTTTTTGAAATAAGATGGAATTTAGTTTTCATATCTTCATATTGACATGAAATAATTTTTCAAAGTTCGTTTCTTTATTATTCATTTTGTATAAATTCGATAGTTTCAAATGGTAATTTGGCGTTACAAAAAAATAAAGCAAGTTATTTCATATGTGATATAAAAGAATCTATATGAAAAAAATTACATACGTAAATTGAGCTGTGCCTTTTCGACGTTGCCTGTGAGCGATCATTTTTCATATATCGTTTCTTAACTAGGCCGACTTTTCTTTTTTTACTAATTTATTATTATCGTTTTAATAGGATTTGTCAAGTATCATTTGATGATAGTATCGTTTGGTTATGAAATTAGTTAGCGATAAAAATACTCGTAATCCATAAAAAAAGTTCTTACCCAATATTCTCCTTATATTTAAAAAAAAAAAAAAAAGGGGGGGGGAGGAAAATGTACGTATCCGTGACGAAACGTCAAACGAGCAAGTAGTTTTATATTTAAAAAGAAAATTACTTTACTCGATTAATGGGAATCCGTAGGCATTACAACACAAATCTTGCAAGTTTGAATCATCGAGTTATATCACTTTGTTTATTAGATTGCTTTAAAAAGGCAGACAAGACAACCGCGCTTCTTTTACTCATAAAAATTGATTTTCGTTTTTAAAAAATAAAACTACTTGATCAATTTACGTGATTATTGCAATGCGATATTTTCGTTTCTTCGTCATTTTGTTTTTAAATATAGGGTGAATTCTGGACTAGAACCATGAATTTTTAAAAGTATTTATTTGCAATATATATATAATTCCTTGAGACATTTTTATATAATTCGGAAGAAAATAAACGCGAGGACTTCGCATAATCACAATCATCTCGTTGAAAGCGATAAACAAAAAAGAAAAGAAAAAAATGGCCGTATTGTGGGATTGGCGGTAACACAATGACGAAAGGTTTATGAAAGTGTCCCTCACGTATTTTTCAAAAAACATGAATAAATAAAATGAAGTAGACAATAAGTCAGAAAGACAATAGGTTGATAATTATAGACAAGAACCGGCCAACAACGTTCTTTTATAAACATATAATTAAAAAAAAGGGGGGGGGGTGATGAACAAGGAAGAAAGGAAGCGACCGGCTGACCATTTCACAGATGTTCATATGAGCATAACTTTTTTGTTTTCATGTTTTACAGACTTTTGAAAGCCCCCCCTTTTTTTTTTAAATTCACAAGCAATTTTCAGAAAAAGAAAAAAAATAAATAAAGGCCACGGTTGGGTGGGAGGTCGTTATTTTATTTTATTTCATTTATTTATTTTACCGTTTCCTGAAATGAAAAATGGGAAAGAGGTCAGCCAGCAGTGAAGACAAACACGTTTTGAAATTACAAGTTTGCAAGTTTGGATTAGAAACAAAAACTGAGATGAGAGACTTTTTTATAAGTATTAGATTAAAAGATTTTAAATTTTTAAAAATCATTTTAGTTGAGGGGAGAAAAATAAAAACTATATAAGGAAGGAAAGGAACGGGGAAAGAAAAAGAGCAAGAGATAGACACACAGATGAGCGAGAGAGAGAGAGTAATAAAGACAGTAACAGAGAGAAAGTAAGACAGAGGCAGAGACAGAGAAAGAGAAAGCAAGAAAGACAGAGAAAGAGAGAGCAAGAAAGACAGAGAAAGAGAGAGCAAGAAAGACAGAGAAAGAGAGAGCAAGAAAGACAGAGAAAGAGAGAGCAAGAAAGACAGAGAAAGAGAGAGCAAGAAAGACAGAGAAAGAGAGAGAAAGAAAGACAGAGAAAGAGAGAGAAAGAAAGACAGAGAAAGAGAGAGCAAGAAAGACAGAGAAAGAGAGAGCAAGAAAGACAGAGAAAGAGAGAGCAAGAAAGACAGAGAAAGAGAGAGCAAGAAAGACAGAGAAAGAGAGAGCAAGAAAGACAGAGAAAGAGAGAGCAAGAAAGACAGAGAAAGAGAGAGCAAGAAAGACAGAGAAAGAGAGAGAAAGAAAGACAGAGAAAGAGAGAGCAAGGAAGACAGAGAAAGAGAGAGCAAGGAAGACAGAGAAAGAGAGCAAGAAAGACAGAGAAAGAGAGAGCAAGAAAGACAGAGAAAGAGAGAGCAAGAAAGACAGAGAAGAAAAATAGAAATATATAGAAAGAGAGGCGTTATACAAGAAAGAGATACGAAGAAATCGAAGTAGAGAAAATGAATACATCTCTAGGAAGAGAATGAAGGACGTTAATTTCAACGAGTCATCCTCCGATCTGTAACCTCCGCTTCTACTACTACTACACACACAGGAACCACCCGTCTTTCCGCGATACCTACCCCGCCATGTACCCCATCTCCAACAGATGGAAAAGATAACAAAGAATCTGCAAAAAGTCGCGTTGTTCGATGCAGACACACAGACACAAAAAAAAAAAACAAAAAAAAAAAACAAAAAAAACACCAGCCGCAAGACAAGCGGTGCAAAGTTTGAGCACTTGTATATAACAGCGGCAGTACCGTTCTTCTGTCTCCCTCGAAAGAGAGAGAGGGGAGGGGGCGGCTGTAGCATAAAAAAAATCACTGGTGTAGGTGTGTCTGTCTGGAGTAGAATAAAGGGCGGTAAATATGACATTAGTTGGGGCTTTAATGTTGTCAACATGCACCATTGCACCACCTCAACTGGCAAATGCATCGAAGGTGAGATACAATACTGGCAAAAATGGTCGAATAAAGACAGGGGAAATAGTTTGGAAAGCAGATTTATCAGGATTCTTTTTTTAGAGGTTTCCGATTACTTTTTTTTTTATTGTATTTGAAAGATTAAATTCATTGTAATTGTATTTGAAAGATTAAAGACTAAAGTTCATTTCCTAAAGAAGAAGAAAAAAAAAAAGGTTATAAAAAAATGTTTTCACGGTGAGCTAACCAATTCAGCTAAATTTTGAAAGTTAAATAAATTCATTGTAAAAAGCCTTTGAAAGATAAATATTAGTTTTCTGGGTCTATTTCAAAGATAATTTAGTAAAGTAAAGTCCTAAGATATTGAATTTAAAAAAAAAAAATAAATCCACCTTGTTTGTACAAAAAATAGCTAAATTGGCCAATCAAATCGAAGCAATCTGCTCTTCGCAAACTCGCAACAAACGGAAGTTTTGTAAACATCGATTATACAAAAAAACCCAAATCTGAGATAGTCAAAAGGCTGTCTGAAAATGACGTACGTCATGTAATTAAAAGGAGGTAGGAGGTGCTGAGTTTCTTCCCCCCCCCCAGACGTACATTCCTATTCTGAACGTTATCATTTTTTAAAATTTTTTTGAATTATTTTCCTATGTTACTATTTTTAAATTAAAACTTTATTTTTATTTTTCAAGATCATGTAAAAACTATATTACGCTGAAAGTTTCACATTCATGCAAGCAAGGAAAACATAAGAATTTTACATATAAAAATTATGCGAAACCTGTAATTTAAAAAAAAAATAAAAGTAGAAATATTTTTGTAAATAATTTTTCTTGTGTGAAAATATTAAATAAACAATGTTTAGTCCAATGATAATACCAAGAGTTCGAGAAATTAATTTTTCTTAGAGTTATATCGAATACGGACTTTAGGGGCTTTTTTTTTTTTTTTTTTTTTTGTAATATTCCTGTAAAAAGTAAATAATTTTTTTTAATTTTTATAATTTACGATACTTTATTTTCACAAAAAAAGCAAAGATAAATTTATGCATTCTTTTTTTACGACTAAAAACCATAACTTTAGTAAAGGTACTCTTTGTTTAACTGAAATAATACACTTCAATTAAGATTTAAATTTTAAAAAATAATGGGTTCATCATACACCGTGATCATTATTTGAGAAATACTGAAAATTTCATTAAAATTGGTTAATTTCCTGACTTAAGTAAAAGGAGGGGGTCAAAATTTTTATACATTTTGAGCGTCGGCATTCATTTTGCACGTACCTATAAAATAAAATGGACACCAAAAAAGAAAAACAAAAAATATAATGGGACATTAGACAGATGTTTAAAGTGGAGCTACGAAATTTTTTTATTTTTTTTTATTTCGTAGAATTCGTTTATTATTTAATATTGTAGGTTTTTTTAGCTTGGTTTTTGAATTCGTATAACACTTGTTTCAACCATGTTTGTTTATCTTCAGATATTGTTTGGAGAAAAATATGTGGGATCAATCTTATTAAGTTTGGTGTCTGTGTGCACATGTCATGTTGGTCATTTTTTTTTTCTTGTTCTATTAAGTTGGTTCAAAAATAATGTTTTTTTATCAGATATATACCTCAAAAAACATTTTTTGTACCAACCTAATAACGTCAAAATAAACGCTATTTGTGTTTCAAAGTAAATAAACGCCTTAAAATAAATTAAAACACAAAAACTGATCCAGGTAGGTAGAAAATGAACTTATCTTGCCTCCGGTAACACTTATTTGTTATATATTCGTTTTTTACCATCTTTTCTTTTTGTTGTCTATACTAGAAAATGCCCATATTTTTTATATATATATATATATATATATATATATATATATATATATATATATATATATATATATAATGGGCCAAAAGTGAAAGAAAGAAGAAATCGATTTTGCAACATTTTTCCATGAATTTTTGTTAATTTTAACAGAAAATTTCTATTTTGCAGATCATTATTATTATAGCATATAAGTGGAAAAATAAATCCTAAAAATGATAAGACCGCATCTTGGTGAGAATATAAAAAAACTGTATTGCAAGATTAAGGCAGTCCAAAATAACTTACAAGCAGATTTTTGATATTTTAAGAAAAGAAAATGTGAAAACATCTCTTTCTGTAGTGAAGCGAATTGGTCAAAGGTTTGAAGTCAAACGCTTGGTAAAAGGGTAATCTGGATCTGGTCGCCCTAGAGCATCCACTTTGACGAACGACCACAGGCTTAAATTAACTGCTTTGAAGGATCGAAAGAAAACTTATGTTGACCATAGCAAAGAATTCAAAACAGGCTGGAAATTCTCTTTCTAGATATACAATATCTAGACGAATGAAAGAAATGGGATTTTCTTCTAAAAGGTGTGCAAAGTAACCATTTTTATCTGAGAAGAACATCAATGATAGAAAGAGATTTTTCTCATGTTATGGCAAAAAAGATACAGACTGGTTCAGGAATGTTTTCTGGTTAGATGTATCAAGATTTTGTCTTGTTAGTGATGCTCCTGAACGGTGCAATCAAAGAACTGGAGAAAGATTTTCGACAAGTTACATAAAATCGACAGTTAAACACGGGAATGGAGGGATAATGGTATGGGAAACTTTTACTGCAGCAGGAGTTGGGGAACTTATTAGATGTTAGAAGTCAATCAATGCAAAGGTATACATTCGAATATTAGAAACAGGACTGTTACTAAACATCCAGAAGCTGGGAATATCCCAGAACATTATTTTTCAACATGATAATGGCCCTGCACACACAGCTAAAGTCACAAAAAATGGTTTTCTGATAATTCAATTAATGTGATATTTTGGCCAGGTCAAAGCCCAGATTTAAACCCAATCGAGAATATTTGGTCCATAATATCTCATGCATTGGATGGAAGAACCTTTTCTAACAATGACAAACTGTGGGAAGCTGTGCAAAGTGAATGGAATAGCATCTCCTCTTCAGTGTTCCACTTGGTTGAGAGCATGTCTAACAGGATTGATCTTTTGAAGAAATCAAAAGGAAATGCGATTCCATCCTAAGCATTTATTAAAGTAAATGTCTTGTTCTGTGTTATTAGTCTCGTTTAACTTTCCTTGTTCAATTGTTCTGTGTTCAATATAGCTTTTAGTGCAATAAAATGAATAAAATTTGGCCCATTTTTTTTTTTTTTGATCACGAATGTGTGTGTGTATATAAAGTGAGAAATGAGAGTTCGAAGTTGAATTTAAAAAAAAACTTTACTAACTCGTCAGATCAATAAGGAAGGCAGAAAAAAGAACTTCTTTAAGCCAAGACATTTCGAAGCTGAATGCTTCTCACCAGAAGAGGTGAAAGAACCAGATTTATAAATCTAGAAAAAAAAAACTGGACATTAGTTTAGAAATGATAAAGAATACATACAGACAACAGCAGAAAAGACGTTGGGAGTGTAAGTAGAAGATGCGAGGAAGGGGACATATATTGGAGAGTAGGGGATACATAGGGGGAGGTTCCTATTTATAATGCCTCCCCACGGGACAGAGTTAGACACCAGGGTCGTTTTTTAACGTTGAGAAAAGGAACAAAAATAAAAAAATTGTCTCAGTCGTGAACGATTTCTCCTCCACTGAGAGAGAACAAGAAATTGAAGTGCAGCATCTGATGAACAGATACTACACTTTGATCCTGGCCTGGATTTATTTGCTTCCCCACTGAGCAAATTAGGCACATGGCCGTTTTTTAATGTGGAGAGAGGGGAGAGGGGGAAAGGAAAAGGGGGCCAGCTCCCGGGAGGTAGGAAATGGGAGCTGGATAGTGAAGTTCATTTGGTATATAGGGTTGCCCTTGCATGGACCAAAAGATTGGCACAAGGACAATGGTCTTTGATTGCAGCACCTGCTGGAACAGATACTACACTTTGATCCTGGCCTGAAAGCCAAGAAATCTCTCATGGTGTTATAGGGAGAGGTTAGAAAAATACAGAAACACATAAAATAAGCAATAGAGAATATATATTTTTTGTAGTAGAGATTTAGAAGGCTGTCACAATGCGAGGAGTGAAATATAGTCGTTGTTGGTAAGAGGAGACGAGAACAAGTGGCGATTTACAAATCAATAAGTACATACATATATTTTATATATACATATATTTATTCAGTTGTATTGGTAAAATGTCTTATGTCTGCAATGAATTCCATTATTAATTTCGGAAAAATTCCCTTTTCAAATGGTAAGCGTAACAGATCGATTCAAAGCATGCTAGATGATGGAGCGGAAGTTGGGTAGCTATGTGGGGCTTCGGAGCAAATGTGAGTAGGGGATTTATGTATGGTATGATTAGGTAATTAACATGTTTATAATTTTATTTATTTCTATTAATTTGTTTTTTTTTTTTTGGTTTGTAACTTGTTTTAGCGTGAGCTTTTTTTTTTTTTAACGTGAGCTTTTTTAATTTTGTATGTTCTGTTTTGTTTTTATCATTATTTATTTTTTTTTTTCTGCTAGTGTGTGCGGTGTCTACGTTTATCTGGGTCACATAAGTCGCTATTATATATATTATAGATATATTTTTTCTTTTCTGCTTATTATTTTATATATATATTTTTTTTTGTATTTCTCTACTAACTCCTCCCTATGTATTCTCTACTCTTCCACATATGCCCCTCCCCTTCACTCTCAATCTCCTGCTGCTGCCCCCATATATTCCTTCTCATTTCTATGCTAATGTCGCTAAGCCAGCCTTTTCCTTGATTTATACTTCTGGCTCTCCCTCCTTTCCTGATGAGAAGCATTTGGCTTCGAAATGCCATGACCTAACGAGGTTATTTCTTTTCAGTCTTCCTTATTGATCTGGTGAGTCGTTTTTCTTTTATTATTATTATTATTATTCAACTTCTAACTCTCGTCTATTCATCGCTCCACTTAACCGTGTAGAGCTTCTACTCTCTTGATAGGATTATTAAGTAAAAATTAAGTTTTATTTTTATCATTTATCACTTATGATAAAAATACAACTTACAAATGGCACAATCATGTTGACACACCGGTTCCTGCCAGATCACCAAAGTTAAGCAACGATAAGCCTAGCCAGTACCATATGGGTGACCATTTAGGAAGACTACTTGCTGTGTGTACCGCGCCAAGTCCTAAGAAATTTCCAGGATAGTATCTGGACGCGCATTAATTCACTGGGAGAAATGCAACCCTAGTCTTGTTTAAGACATGCATCTAGAAGGTAGCTCTGATGATGTCGACAGCAGGACATGGGATGGCCATGGAGGATGATGAATCTCTAGCGGATCAACGGTTTTATGGTTTTAAGAATTACCTTATTCAACTGCAGCTATGCAGATGATCTAAGGACAAAGGAGAGGTGCAAACAGGCGAATCAGACGCCACTGCATTCGGGAAGGTAATGGCAACCCACACCATGTATTCTGCAAAGTTCAAATCATGTGATATCTACAGAGGAATCGGACCAACAATGGACCGAAGCCTATGGAGAACACTAAACATGATTTCATCTATGACATGAATATGCCACGATATAAGATTATATATATATATATATATATATTAGGGAGGTATATTTGGTAAAAAAAAAAAAAAAAAAAAGTACTGAAGTAGAGTACTAGTAGAGGTAAATTTATTATTTCAACCTCGGGATTTTTACTTAAATCATTACAAGTTGCTTCACTAGATATGACAATAAATTTATCCTGCCGATCTCGTCAGACGATCTAAGCCAAAAAAAATCTATGCTTAGATCGTCTGATGAGATCAGCAGGATAATTTATTGCTCTGTCTATTGAAACAACTTGTAATGATTTAAGTAAAAATCCAAGTTGAAATAATAAAAAAACAAACATTATATATATATATATATATATATATATATATATATATATATATATATATATATATATATAAAGCTGAACGTCTGTGTGTGTGTGTCTGGTCACGAATAGGCTCCTACATGGTTGACTATTATAGAAAACTGATTACATATAATGATAGAAGATGTATCGAGACACAGGAATGGGTATGTTTGATCTGGCATAATGATGATTCATTAAAATTGTGGGGTCTGCGTACGCGCCTGGTCCACAAAGTATGGAAATAAAAAATTTAAAAATTAAAACAAAATGTTTACAAGTGTTTTTGATATAGATGTACATAAGAATACTTTCATAAGTATGTTTTAACTTAAATAGGGATGGTATAATAAAATTATGGGGTCTGCGCTTGTGCATGGCCTCCATAGAATGGAAATAGGCACAAAATTTAATAAAGACATTTCATATCTATTTGCGTAAGTATACTTTGATAATTAGGTTTCAGTTTGAAGAAGTATGGTATAATAAAATTATGGGGTGTTCGTTCGCACCTGACCTTCATAGAATGGAAATATATCACAAAGTTTAACAAGGTTTTTTAATATAGATCCACAGAATATTGTGATAAATGTTTCAGTGTGAACAGGTATGGTATAATAAATTATGGGGTTTATCTATTTTATTTTTACTTTCATCATATTTTGCTTTGGTTTTGATACCCCCAAATTCGAAGCTATCTCTTTACAACCCTTCCTTTTCATAACCTATCATACTTTCATAAATAAGAGTCCATTTTCTGTAGGCTGTTTTTGAATCGAGTCAACGACGAGTACTTTTGCTAGTATATATATATATATATATATATATATATATTTTAATGGTGAATGCTCTGACGAACTGCAGACACTTGTGCCCCCACGACGTAGACACCCTCGACAAACCCGACAGGCAGCTAAATCCCACCCCCACACAGTAGAGATCCCTAGATGTAAAAGATCTTTCTACTCCAGTAGTTTCTTCCCCAGAACCGCTAGACTCTGGAATTCCATTCCAAGTTCCTGCTTCCCTAACTGTACTGACATGCAGAAGTTCAAGTGCAACATGAACCGACATCTTGCTGCCCAAATCCCAACATAGTGCCCTAGTAGTTGCTGCCCCTGAAAATAGTCCCCTACACCAAAGTGGTAATGCACCTTGTTTGGCGTGAAAATGTAATTAAAAAAAAAACAAAAAAAAAAACAAACACACTAGCAGGGTAACTCGATGTTAAACTGGATTGATTTATGATCGATGAATGTTTCACTCTCCCATATTTTTATTGTCATTGAAATCAGTGAAATCGTCCATTTTTCAATCAAATCGATTGATTGCCTGCTCTAGCTGGGGAGCCATCGCAGTGCACCGGGAGGAAGCTCCACATGTTTGCCACAGTGTCTTCAATGTGTTTGATCCAGTTCATATCGCTTGTGAACTTTAAGCCGAGGAGTTTAAAGGAAGAATTCTCAAGTAGGGTGTTATTTGTCATGGATATCGGTAGTTGGAAAGGCGTCTTGTAGTTGTTAAAGGAAAGCAGTTTAGTCTTACTAGCATTAAATGTTAACATCCGTTTACAGCCACATTCCACTATAGTCTGGTGTCATTTTCTAAGGATTCTGCCATTGTCTTAGATTTGTGTACATTTTTGTTTATATAGAGAGAATCATTTCGATTTTTAACGATTTTAATAGTAAATCGTAGCCATTACACGACCGATTTCTATCTCGGTAGTTTGAATTGAGTTATCTATTAACAAGACAGGTCTTTTTCCTCATAAAATTTTATTTTCTTAGTTAAAAAAAAAACCCAAAAAAACTACTGATCAATTTACATTATTTTTGGAATATGACATCTTCGTTCCGTGACGGTTGCATACATAGATTTTTCTGTATTTTTTAAAATTAGGTTGAATATGGATTTGTACCCATATTGCAGACAGAAATATCAACTCGTTGTATACCTTTCCTAAGTCTTATCTTAAACATGTGATACCCAGGCAAGGCTGAGAAGCAAAATTTAATATAACCGACACAAAATATTGAATTTATTTATTTTTCTTTTTAAACGTTGCCACGTGTCGCCGGCCATTTTAAAAGGTGATGATAATCGTTGTTGTACTTGAAGTTCCAACTGCTTGCGTGTTGGGAGTCAGCGAAGCGTTGAAGGATGTTTTGTCTGGGTATAAAAACTATAAGTAATCTAGACACGCATGCTGATACAATTAAGGAAACGGCTAATCAGAATAAATAAATAAAAATGGCAGCACACTTTGTCAATTTTCCTTTCAGGTCAAAGGTTAACAAAGGAGAGATTTGGGAGAAGGTAAAGTGTATCCGTTTTTTTTTTTTTTTTTTTTCTTATCAATTTTAATATTTTTATTTATTTATTTGTTTTCTTATAATTATTTTAAGCTGACAACTTATTTTGTCACGAATAAACGTGTGCGTGTATATATATATATATATATATATATATATATATATATATATATATATATATATATATATATATATATATATAAACATCTGGAGATCTAATGTTGCATTCTCGAGTGGTCGGGCATTTTGATGGTGTGTTGCAAAAAATTAAAAGTAATAATAAAAAAAATAAATAAATAAATAAAAGGAAGCCCACCAGGGTCGCCGCCGCTGCCAGAACCACATGTACCCATCCGCGCAACACCCCGCTCACAACGAACACCTTCTTCTATACACGAGAGAGTAGAGCAGTCGGGGAATCAAAGCGAAACGATTTCATGCAAGATTACGGCACATCTCGCAGACAAAGGGTGGAATTTTGATTTCAAATCACTGGGGGGGGGGGGGGGGCTGATGCTTGCAAGAAGTGGAATGTGTGCACATCTGGGAAAGGGGTCTCCTAAGATGGAATACTGTTGCCACATCGGTGGGGAGGAGCTCCTAGGAGTAACCTTTCCTGCTTTGACAGAGTACAAAACCGTCTTTGAAATCTAGTGGACGAGGATCGTTTCGCCTCCATACTCCCTCTTTCTCCCAAAGAGACGTTGCGAGTCTATTTCTGCACTATCGTTACTTTTATGGTCAGTACTCGACTGAACTTTAATCTATGCTCTCGCCACCCTCGTCAAACTTGCGTAACAACACTATTCGTTCACTATCTGTAACTAAAACTAAACGAAAATTCCATGAACAGAGATTCTTTTCTAGATCTGTTCGTTTGTGGAAGATAATACCGTGGAGCCGATTATCAGCTCACTATGACGTGGTCGTTTTCAAGTCTAATGTAAATAAGTTCTTGTTGAGCTGTCCTCTTATATAATAAAACCCCACCCAAATTCCACCATTACTGATCATCACGGTGTTATCTCCCCATCTACTAAACATTTATTAACCCCTTATCTTAGATAAAAATAAACTGGCTAAGATCACAGTGTAGTATCTGTCCTGATGCTACACTTCACCTTTTCTGTCTTCGGTCAGTGGAGGAGAAATCCTTTATGACTGAGACACTTTATTTTTGTTGTTATTGTTACTTTTTGTTTCCATTAATAACCGACTTTATGGCTAACTCTGGCTTCGTGGAGATGCAAGTGAAAAAAAAAAGAAAAAAAAAAAAGGTCTATGCAAACCAAGAAGTCCATATAGTTCCGTTAATAACTGAAATTTGATTCCATCATTTAAAACTTTTAGCTCCACACACACAAGCAACATTGAAAAGCTGTAATACAAAGAAACAGTGCTTGTGGATAACTCTATACGCACACCCATTCGTGAATTCGAACTATTGCAAGTAAAATTTCCAACTCATTAGCAATAATGCAAAAAAAATGAATAAAGCACTCTTCGGTAGCTGATATTGTTTATACCCGGTGCCCGGATGTTTGAATTTTGTTGAGCAAAAAATCAAAAAAAAAAAGTGGTAGTAGGAAGGCTCGAACTCGTACCGCAAAGGAGGAAGAGAACGGGAGAAAAAAACGTGACACGTCTATGCTGTTACGACCACCACCAAACCGGAAGTGACATTTTTTAAAATTAAGGCTAGACAATCGAAAGGAGAGGCTTTCAAAAATATCGGCGAAAAATGTGACCCCGCCCTCCCCCTCCTGTAGAAAAGTGCCCAGTTTAAGGTGAAGATATTAATGTTTTTAGCCAATTTTTCGATATTTGTCGTCTGAAAGGTCGAACTTCAAATCAATACTGTCGAAAGGGTTGGGCAGACATGCAAACATACATACATACATTTATATATTGGTAACTAAAAATTTTCGACTCAAACCGATGAAAAAGCTTGCCCTATCTCTGAATACCATTTATGTAAAATTTCAAATGTTTAGACCAGAAATTGTCTGAATAATTTGGTAGAGACCGCAGAGGTCAAATTTTTCGTTAACTTTGACCCCTATTATGACACCTTAAAATTTATTGTTTTGGGCTCAAACTAAGTTATTAAGTTAGATCCATGTCCAAAGAACCTATATCTAAAATTCCAAGTGTTTAGACCCCAAATTGTCGGAGGAGTTTGGTAGAGTTCTCAAAGGTCAAATTGTTGAACTTTGACCCTTTAACAGCCAAATTTCAGGCCAAAAACTGATCACATAGATTTTCCCAAATCTCAGTACCCTGTATATCAAATTTCGAGTCTGTAGACTTTAAATTAACAGAGTTATTGTGTAGAGAAATGTACACACACAGACAGACACACAGACACGTTCACTTTTATAGATATATTAGCATTTCAGTCCGGCGTTGCCTGGGTGTTTGGAGGTGTATGTTGAGCAAAAAAAAAAAAAAAAAACGTGGTAGTAGCAAGGGAGGCTCGAACCCATACCGCAATGGAGGAAAAGAACGGGAAAAAAAACCTGACGTCTTTGCTGTTACGACCATCGCCAAACCAGAAGTGACATAAGATATTAATGATTTTAGCCAATTTTTCAATATTTGTCGTCTGAAGGGTCGAGCTTCAAAACGATACTGATCTTGTAAAATTCTGTCGCCTCTGTCGAAAGTTTTAGGCAGACATGCAAACATACATACATTTATATATTGGTAACTAAAAATTTTCGACCCAAACCGATTAAAAAGTTTGCCCTATCTCTCAATACCCTTTATGTAAAAAATTTAAATGTTTAGACCAGAAATTGTCTGAATAATTTGGTAGAGACCGCAGAGTTCAATTATTTTTTTTCAACTTTGACCCCTATTATAACCCCTTAACATTTATTGTTTGGGGCTCAAATCAAGTTATTAAGTTAGATCCATGTCCAAGGAACTTATATCTAAAATTTCAAGTATTTAGACCCAAAATTGTCGGAGGAGTTTGGTAGAGCTCTCAAAAGTAAAATCGTTGAACTTTGACTCCTTACCTTAAACCGCTAGTGTGAGAATGCAAAGTTAGTTGTAATTGTGATAAAAAACCAGGGTGGTACTGGAGACCTGGAGCGACTTGTTGTCACAAACTCCAGGAAACACTACTTTATTACAATTAGTCATGCTAGCATCCCTACTTTTTTAATATAGCATAAGATTCTAGTTTACCTATAAGATGAAACAAACTGGTCGGATGGAGGACCTTTGGGAAAATTCCAATAATTTCGATTTTGTGTAATTTTAACAATATATATTTAACATTAGTTAATAAATATTCCTAAAATTTTAGTTTCTGCAGCATATTTAAAGATTTTTCATAGAACATAATATATATAAAATAAAGACTTCAGAGTTTCATTGAATTCTATTTATATTCATTTAAGCAAAATGTCCATTTTTTTTTTTTTTTTAAAGATCCTTAAACCTTAAATTTTGGACATTTTCTAGAATGAAAATCATGAAATAGATTTTGATTAAAATTAGAGTAACAATTCTAGGTTTATAGCAGTTTTATATCTTGATTTGAATCTTAACACTTGTGAAAAGATGGTTCTGTATGGAGCAATTCATTTCACTTTATAGAAATATACACAAATCCCCCAAATTATATATTTTGGGATATTTATAGCAAATAAAAAATTTTCGCCAAACGTGTTTTTTGTTTGTTTGTTTTTTTTGTTTTTTTTTTTCCATTTTACAAACGTTAAATTTCAATTTCAAACGAAACCATAAAATAGTTTTTTTTAGGTGATCAAAAATAGAACCAAGAATATTTTTTAAATAGAAACCTTGCCCACTATTATTTTTTGAATATAGATTTTTTTTTTTTTTTTTCATTAAACTTTGGATAAGCATAAAAGAAAAAGAAATTAAACTTTTGGGGAATCAGCCATGATTTTGTTTTCATCTGACTAGTTATCAGTCAATCCTTCCAGATATTGTTTGCACTAATACAGTAGGGAAAAGGTATGAACCTAAAATTCTTCCTTTACGGGGCGGGGGGGGGGGTAGCAACTTGTGTTTAATTCGTTGTTTACCAAAGATGCTCTTTGGCATTAAATAACATCAAAACGGTTGATATGCCATGAAAGAGAGAAAGATTGGATTCCTTGGCCTTTGGGCTAAGAGCAAAATGTAGTATACGTTCTGATACTATATTTCATCTTTCTGTCGTCGGTCAGTAAGGAAATCTTTCTAGATTGAGGCAATTTGTATTTTTGTCCCGATCTATAGTGGGGGGGGGAAGGATTGAAAGAATAACCTTGCGTCTAACTCTGCCCTCAAGAAAAGGAAAGCAAATAAAAATAAAAATAAATTTAATCTCTACACACAATGAACTTGAAATGATCTGATTTCAGATTTTCATTGCAGCAAACTTGAAAATTTATGAAGAATTACTAATTGAATTAAACCAAATAGAAGCCAGAAAACAAAGTCAAAAGTTGCAACTAAAAATCAAAAAGGGCATCCACGCAGTACAGCCCATCAAAAAAGAACAAATTCTAAAATAGTTTTGAATTTTGAAAAGAAAAAGTTTTAGTTAAAACGATACAGAAAATTACTGAACAAGTCGTAAATTGTATTTTCACACTTAAGCTGAGAAGAAAATTCCAATTAACTAATTCATAAACAAAAAAAAAATCCAAAACAAAGACAAAAAAAAAACCTATTGCAAAAAGCAATTACTAAAAAAAAAAATATAAATTAACACTTTCTTGTTTTTCTTTTGGAATATATAAAGGAAAATAATTCTATAATAATCCAGAAAAACCTGTGTGTACATAATTTATATATATAAGTGGGAATAAATAATTATGATATATACAGACCTATTAGGGTATAAGCTCAGCACTTGAGGGTGGAGCATATCATAATAATAAATTCAAGATAGAATAAAATAAATATAGATTTGTCAGCTCAATAAGGAAAAAAAACATACATAAAGAAACGCAGCTTTTTATGCCTATGATAAACACATATCCATCAATAGCCACATACATTTATATATACTACATATCCGTATATATATATATATATATATATATATATATATATATATATATGTAGTGTTCTTCACAGATTTGTGAGGTAGAGAACCTTGATTGAATGTTCAGGTATCTATGTATCTCATATAGAATTCAAGTGTAAGCTCCAAGAAGGGGATCTTTTGATTTCTGAGAACTGACACTAAAGTAAAACAAATACACACGCACATATATAAAAAATAAATAATTATTATAATTTATTATAATATTATATTTATTTATATAATTTATGATAATATTATATAATTTATTATATTTTAAAAACAGTATATATGCTGCTCCCCATCTAGGGGTACCAAATTGGTAAAAGAGAAAATTATTCCCAATTCGTATTTAGGTAAAAATGCACTTTCGTATAAATAATTGAATTCCTTCAAAACGTATCGCAAAAACAAATAAACAACACACACATACGTACATACCCGCCAAACCTCTCTCTCTCTAGATATATTAGAATTACACACACACACACGTACATACATAACTGTTATACATATTCTTTCTCTTTCTTTATATATATATATATATATATATATATATATATATATATACATACATACACACACACCAGATAAAATCTCAAATTAATATATTTCAAAACGCTTTTGTTTTTTAATTAAGCTAAAAATAAATTTTTAAATGAGACTTATACTGTCTGTATTGGAAACAAACCATCATTTTTTTCAGTATTCTTTTAAATATATATATATATATATATATATATACACACACACACACAAGCAATGAAAGGCGTTAAATCACAGATTAATTAATCTTGTGGTTTACAGTCTTATAAAATATTGAGAGGAAATATTTTATAAAACAATCACAGCCAAATAAAATAGTTCAATATTCAAGACAGAGCAAAATAAATATAAAATTCTGACGAAAGAGTATAACTCTGAAATATATTCATTTTAAACAAGTAAATACTTGTTTATGTTCATAATATAGCGTTGTAATTCAGCTTTCAAATGTATTTCATGCCTAGTTCAATTTAAAATGCAAATTTAATCAACGCTTCTAACGCGGAAAGCACTACCCTGACTTTCAAATCGTATTGTCAAACGCATTTTTATGGCATTTCAAAAACAGTACTGTAGATAACGGCACGCAGACTCTTCATTAACTTTTCTTTTTTTTTTTTTTCTTCAATGTGACATCATGGTGGGGAAAATAAAAGAAAAAATATAAAATTCTGACAAAGAAGTATAACTTCGAAATATATCAATATAAAAAAAAGTAAATACTTCATAATATTGCATTATAATTCGGCTTTCAAACCTACCTCATACGTATTTCAATTTAAAATTCAAATTTTATCAATGCTTCTAACACAAAAAACACTACCCGACTTAAAAATTCTTAAATTTAAAATTTCTTGCATTCCTTATTTATAAGGATAAACATTTTGTCTAAAAATTTGGTTTTACTTCACAGAATTTAACTATAAATCCTACAATTTTCATATATGGGACGATTCCATTATTTTTCCCTCGATTCAGATACAATTACCGATTCCGTACTTAATTCCTGATTCCGATAAAATTACTGATTCCGAATCAGATTCTTTATAAATTTCTAAATATTTAAATATAAAAGTGTTATTTTGTTCTGATTACTGTAAAAACACACATCTTAAATGTGTGTATATTTTATCAAACGTAAAAATACACTTGTGAATGGGGTAATCTATAGATTTTTATTTTCCTGGAAGTTTAAAATCAATAAATACTTATTTTATTACCAATTATCAGCAATTAAAAATTTTCTTGAACCAAAATCAAATTAGAAAAGATAATTAAAGGAATCGTTTTAGCATCGGAAAATAGGCACAAATTTTTCCGATACACCAGAAAGTTACGATTTTTTCCATTCTTGATTCCGATTAATCATCTCTACACTAATATATATATGCATGTCTCATTGAATGGCAGAGATAATTCCTGTTTCTCTTGTGATCTGTGTTTTCTGTTTGGCGGGCCAATGTTCGAACGCTCTGTTAGAGTGTGAAAAGAAATGTGCAATAATTACAAACGTTTTCAACTTTCAGGAGGTGAGTGGTGAATTTAAAAAATTGTTTAATAAATTTATTGAAAAAGTTGATTAAAATCGGTTAAAAATCTATCTATAAAAGATCTATCTATAAAAGATCTATCTATAAAAGATCTATCTATAAAAGATCTATCTATAAAACATCTATCTATAAAAGATCTATCTATAAAACATCTATCTATAAAACATCTATCTATAAAACATCTATCTATAAAACATCTATCTATAAAACATCTATCTATAAAACATCTATCTATAAAACATCTATCTATAAAACATCTATCTATAAAACATCTATCTATAAAACATCTATCTATAAAACATCTATCTATAAAACATCTATCTATAAAACATCTATCTATAAAACATCTATCTATAAAACATCTATCTATAAAACATCTATCTATAAAACATCTATCTATAAAACATCTATCTATATGTACGTAAGGTAATTAGGGAAAGAAATATAGCAAAAAGCTCGATTATTAAGAAAATTGTAAAAAATAAGAGTATAATATTTGTATGTGTTACAGATGGTCAGTACCGTCGGTTTTAAATCAAAACAAAAGAGATCAATATCTAGTCCCCTATGTCGGACTCTCTTTAGCCTTTGTTCATATGTGTTACCTTGGAAACAGACCAACAATATATATATATATATATATATATATATTTCTTAAAAATGTGCTGAAAGAGATTGCAAAACTGGGATATAGAGATGAATGTAGAGATATTTAAGTGACTAAGTAGAAAAAAGCGATGAAAATGGTTTTTGTTAATTTTTTTTTGTTTGTTTTTTAAGTGAAATTCAATAACGAATGAAAAAAAAGTTGCAATTCTTCTAATTTCAAACTTTTCTTTCAACAAAAGTCGCAGAATTTTGCAATGGAACAAAATTTTACAATTTTTTTTTTTTTTCTAAAATTTCAGAACTTTTTATTTTTTTTATCAGGTTTCTGAATTTTAGAGACATGGATTAATCTTGATGCCTCTGTTCAGTCTCAAAAGACAAAGGATACGCCCTGCAGTATGTAATCGTGAGGCAAGGGTTGCACAATCCCCAACCACACCTCTCTTGAATCGACACTGTTTGAGTCCAGTGGCAAGGAGAAGTCCAGAACAACTGGAAACAATGCCGAGATGATTAATAATAAGATAGATCATTAATATTATTCAAATTACCATTCTCATCCTAGTTGTTATTTTCACAACGTTTCGGCTGTCTTCATGCGCATCTGTTTCAACTTTAGACTTTTTTTTCTTTTTAAAAATGGAATCATACATGGAATTTCAATCAGAATTCTTTATTTAATACATGGTGGTAGATTGTTCTCATTCTAGTAGCCATGACTAGGTGGAACTGTTAACATATCTTATTCTTGGTTATCACTTGTAGCAATGACTAAACGTTTAACATCCAGAATACAGCAACTAAACCTATGTTTTTACCTGCTATGCTGCAGGCATAATTCTAATATATAAATTGACAGCCTTAAACCTAACCTTGCCTAGATGTGCATCATTGCTACTTTATATATATACTAGCATTTCAGCCCGGCGTTGCCCAGGTGTTTGAAGGTGTATGTTGGAAAAAAAAAAAAAAAAAAAAAAAAAAAAAAAAAAGCGGTCAATTTTTTTAACTTTGACCCCTATTGTGACCCATAAAATTTATTTTGGGCTAATATCAAGTTATTAAGCTAGATCCATGTCCAATGAACCTATATCTAAAATTTCAAGTGTTTAGACCGAAAATTGTCGGAGGAGTTGGTAGAATCCTCAAAGGACAAATTGTTGAACTTTGACCCTTTAACAGCCAAATTTCTGTCCGAAAACCGATCACAGATTTTCCCAAATCTCAGTACCCTGTATATCATATTTCGAGTCTGTAGACTTAAAATTGACAGATTTATTGTGTAGGGAAATGTACACACACAGACAGACACGTTCACTTATATATATATATATATATATGTATATATATATGTATATTAGTGGATTGGTAAGGCTACAGGAGAGACTACCAATCCTAAGCAATATCCATCCCTAAGCAGCAAAACTGAAGCTAGCTTGCCAGGACACTATATATACAAATGTAGGCAAATTTGGGCAAACTTTATTGGTTTGAAAATATAGGTACCTTTTTACTAATTGTCATAAAATTTTAACCATAGAAATTATAATCTTCAAAAAGCCTGGAAATTTTTATGTAGTTTCGTCATATAGAATCAAAGATAGGAGCATTTCAATATTCAATTTGGCTACGAGTATATATATGATTAGATTTTTTTGAAAAAAGAATTCCAGCAGAGTGCTCAATTAAAAGGTAAATCTAAATTTTAAGAGCGTATTTATATTTTGTGTACAGAAAGTTGTTAGTTGAGACAGATCATTGGTACCGTCGGTTTCAAGCCCGATAATAAGGCCCATTTCAGCCAATATTCGTCTTTCGGCTTCGAATATTGGCTGAAGAGAGCTTGATAAGGATACCTTAAACGGGCCTTATTATCGGGCTTGAAACCGACGGTACCAATGATCTGTCTCAACTAACAACTTTCTGTACACAAAATATAAATATATATATACACCACCTTTTTGGCAATTTTATAAGTTCCAAATCTCAGACTATTGATCAGAATTTAAGAAAGAAGGCTCGTTGGAAAGGTAAGGACCTGAATTGTATCGTGGGCCACGTAACATTTGCCCTTAAGGTCGCCCATTAAGGGAATCATCCAGAGCCTATTTTTGGCATTTTTTTTTTACGGCCATAAAATGTTTTGGTAAAGGTGCAATATCTTTCCACCCTCAAAAAATCCTTTACAATTATCACTGTTAAAGGTTTTTGATGGTGCTGAAAACGAAAATAACATTTAAAATTTCAGGAAACGAGTAGTTTCCAAGATATGGAGAAGTTATAGTTTCAAAAAGTGGGAGAACACTTTTCTATATCAATTTAACGTAAAATGAGCACCTATGTTATATGGCCACCTTTTTTTTTTGGGGGGGGAGGCATTTTTTTTTTTAGGGGTAGTGTTTATTATGTCCTGGTAGACCAACACAAATCCTACCTTAAAAAAAAATTGTTTTCCATATTTTTTTGGGCGTGCCGAAAACATATCGCATTTAAATTTTCAGCAGATAAGTATTTTTGGGGGGTATTAAGTAAAAATATGTATGTGTGTGAGTAAAAATTGGTCACTATTTATAACAAAGAATTACATTACTTAATACTCAGAAAAATACTTATTTGCAGAAAATTTAAATGCGATATTCTTTTTCAGCACACCTGAAAACCTAGAAAAAACAAGTTTTTTTTTTAAAGTAAGTTTTGTATTGGTTTACCAGGCCACAATTACCAAATAAAGACCACCCCTGCAAAAAAAAAAAAATTAAATAAAATAACAGACACCCACTTCCCCAAAAAAGGTGGTCATAAAGTGGGTGTTTATTTTACGTCAAATTAATATAGAAAAATGATCACCCACTTCTTTAAACTATAATTTCTTCATATCTTGACAACTATTTGTATCCTGAAATGTTAAACGTTATTTTCGTTTTTGAGCACTCTAAACAACTTAGTTTTTTTTTTTTTTTTTTACATGGAGGTCACCACTTATCAAGGCCCGGAAGCCACTTGGGGATAAGGGTTATTGCATGTACAGTAATCAATGGGATAGTATCATAGTAATCGTTAGCATTGGAGATTTGATAGGTGTCATTACTTAAGGGGGCGATTAATCAGGAATTTGTTTATGTTGGACTTGAAGACATCCAAGCTGTAGTCAGGTGGGAAATAGGAAAACGGAAAAGAGTTCCACAGGCGTGCACTTCTAAAAAAGAAGCTTTGTTCATGGAATCTACATTAGCAATGGAAAAAGTGATTGCCGTGCACGATGGCCGCAGCACATTCAGGGGAGAACCATGGCTGGCTGTTAGGCTTTTGTCAGAATTTTTTGGATGGCATGAATCGGTCAATGCCTACAATTAACCATTTGGTCAGGTCTGATACTATAGAGGACACATCCTTTTTAAACATGGAATGCAGAGGTAGATCAGATATGAATGTACGGAAGCTATCCCAGTCAGCCATAGAGTATAGATATACTGTAAAATAATAGTGTTAATTTTAACAAATGTTTTGAGGGTGGAAAGATACTCCACCTTTACCTATGTTTCAATCACAGTCATTTGTTTTCCTAGTTTTGCATATGAATTACAAAATATCTGATATTTCCTCCAAATCTCTGGCCTTGATGAAGGGGAGACTAAAACTTGCTGCAATATGGTTTCAAATGATCTGAAATAACAGCAAGGTGAAACTTAATTCCAAATATTTCTCATATGTTATATCTCCCTTCTTTTAAATTTAGCATTAATGAAAGTACTATTTCAAAATTAAGCAGGACAGACTAATGAAATTACTATTTTGAGTTATGAATGACAGACCAAAGAAATATTTAAAATTTAAAAAGATGACCGACGTACAGATTATGTACTTTAAAGATGCTTGCAGACATTTAAAAGAATAAATGATAAATAAAACGAAAATGGGTCATGGTAAAAATGGCAATTAAATGTTACCAAAAGTGTAGAGTGTTTAAATTAGAACAAAAACAAAACGGTTGACAAACGGTTATTTGATAAATCTCTATAATCGCTCAAAAATCGAAAATTAGACAGAATACCTGACAGGCTTTATATTACCTCTTTTTCTGTCATGGTGGCATTTATTGGGCAGTTACAATCAGTATTATGTTTAATTTTCGATTTTGGAACAATTATCAAGTCTTCACATGTTAGCCATTTTGTTCTCGTTCTAACTTAAGCATTCAACATTACTTACATTTCAAAATAAATATACCCTATAAAATAAGTTAAACCACAAAAAAAACTTATCCAGGCAGGTAGAGGAGTAATTTATATTGCCTTTGGTAACATTAAATTGTTATATATTTGCTTTTTTTTTTTTAATCACTTTTTCGTTTTATTGGGTATACTATAATGCCTTGAAAATGTTATTTTAAATCTAAGCCTAACAGACGACTGAAAATCCTGCTTCAAACAAGCGTGACAGACTGAAGGATTGATGGATAAAATGTGTTATAAAGATATTTGGGCATATCTAAAAGAAAAATATTTTTTTTTTAATCTTGTATTGAAAGCAAGAATTTTTTTTTTTTATTATTATTATTGTGATGGTTTCAAAATATTAAAAACCTTGCTAGGTTTTGATTTAAAAATAAAATAAAAATGAATTATAAATAAAAATCACGCAATCTGTTTTGGAATCCATGGCAAATTTTATTTCCCCGGAAAAAAAAAAAAAAAAAAAAAACTTTCTACCTCAGCAAAATATAAAACTGAAAGAATTTCACGTGGAATTTCAAGAAAATCAAAAAAACCCAAACTCATCGGATTTTCCAAGCGGACATTTTTCCCATGAGTAAACAAGCATTTTTATCCAACTTTTCGCTTACAATTGTTTATTTGAAGACGAAAAAAGAAATAAAACATTACAAAAGCAAACAACGAATTGTTCAATTGGAAAATTTCAATTAATAAAAAATAATTTTTTTTTAATTAATTATTAAAAGGTTTTATAAATGTATTAAGCATTGTAATAATGAGAAAAATCCTGATACTCTTCCAAATATTAAAATAGAGAGAAGGAAAAAAGTTGAGAATGCAGTAGTTTTTTTGTTGTTTTTTTTTTTACAAAAGTGCCCCCCCCCCAATTATCAAGGCCCAGAGGCCACTCGAGGATAAGGGCTAATGAATGTACTGTGGTCAAAGGGAACACGTAGTCATCATTAGTAGTGGAAATTTGGTAAATTGGATTACTTAAGGGGGCGGCTCATCAAGAACTTATTCACGTTGGACTTGTAGTCAGTTGGAAAGGCAGGCTAACGGAACAGAGTTCCACAGGTATACAGTTCTAAAAGAGAAGCTTTGTTCATGGAATCTATGTTTAGGTTTAGTGGGGGAAATTTTTGATAGTGGTTTCAGCTAGACGAGTGTTTTTCGTGGAAGTCAAGATAGGGGGACCATAGATAGGCACTTAGACAAGTACTTGCCATGAAAATAATGACAAAGCAGAGACAGGCTCGCAACGTCTCTTCTGTGGGAAAGAGGTTGCAGAGAAGAGAAAAGGACGTCCCTCACCACTCGGCTACAAAGTCTATTTTGAATTCTGTCAAGGCAGGATAAGCTTTCTAGCAGCTCCTTCCCAAACGTGGCGACAGTACTCCATCAGAGGATCTACTTGGCTCTTATACAGGTAGAGAATTGCAGCAGCAGCAGCGAGATACCTACTGGAGTGGTAGAACGGTCCTATAATTTTTCCAGCAGCCTTGGCAACGAATTTGATGCACCTGTTCCATCTCAGATCAGGAGCAACGGTCAAACTTAGAAGTTTGTCACAACATGGAGCCTCTCCAAGACGAGAGTCATTCATTTTGATTGATGCCAGATAGAGATCAGAGCATTGATGATGGAAAGATAGTAGCTTGGTCTTCGATGCATTAAAAGTAACCAGCCACCTCTTTCCCCATTGCATCACATGATCAAGATCAGAGGAGAGAGAATCAGAGAGAACTTGGTCATCTAAGCAAAAAGGACTGGCATACACAAACCGTGAGATAATTTAAAAACATTTTAACAAAAAAAAAAATAAATAAATAAAATATATAAAAAATTACAATTAAATTTACCAAAATGATCCAAGATGATAAAATTAAAGTATATTATAAATATTAAAGACTTAATATTTCAGTCAGATGTAAAAGCTCGATAAAACCAAATAAGAGATAGAGCTTATATATATATATATATATATATATATATATATATACACACACATACATACAGATAGACACACACATTTAATAATTATTGACTATTATTACCTAATTAACATTATACAAAAAAATATGTGAAAGAAATGCAAGATCAATTGTCTTTTTTTTGGGGGGGGGGAGGTACAACCTCAAAGTGATCACATGTTTTTTCGAGTGCCACATCCCTACAGAGGTAGGTTACAAAAATGTAGTCAATCAGGATGTAAAATGCTTTAAATTTATGAAAAAAAATTAAAACTAAACCCCAGAAGCAAATGATGGTGTCATTTGTTGTTCTTTTAAGTTTCTCCCACTCTTGCAGCTATCGGGGGGGGGAGTGTGAAATATGCCAACAACTATGCTTCAATAAGTTGTTTTTCTGTTCATTACAGAACACCTGCCAGTTGTTCAGAATGGGTGGGGAGGTGATCGAGAGGAGATCAAAGAACACCTCACTTGTTATCATGGTTACCATGGTTACACTGAATGAAATTTAAACCATTACTAATGGACATAAAATTATATCAATTCTAAAAAAAAAAAAAAAAAAAAAAAAAAAATTAACAAATTTGAATTATTTTCATCTGTAAAATTCAGACAATCCTCTACTTCATATTATTTGGATTATTCGAACTACTGTTCTCATTTTTATTGTTATTTACAATGTTAGGGACGATGGAACTTCCGAACTTCTTTAGGTGTATATTGTCAAACTTGAGAACCTTTCTGTCGAACTTGAAAATCTGCACGGAATTTCGACACTGAGTTAGTATGCGCTTGTTCGCAAACAATCCACAATCATATGTTGCCCTCACTGAGAATTGAGTAGTCTATTGCCCAGAAGAGTGTAACTTATAACAGAATTTACGAAGTACTTTATCCATTACGTCATAGGTTCTTACAAACAATTTTAGTCTTAATTTTGAGAGCCTTAAACCTATTTTTTGGCATTTAGAAGTAAAACCTTACTGCTTATCACAATATATATATATATATTTTTATATATGGAAAAAAGGAAAGAAAACCTGTGGTCTTTTTAGAAAATTCTTAATGTTTCGTCTCCATTTTCAAGAGCATAAGAATAATTGAGGAAAATAAAATATACCCAAGATGAGATTTATTTTCCTCAATCATTCTCATGATTCTCCTGAGGAAGTCCTCTGAAAATGAGGACGAAACGTTGAGAATTTTCGAAAAAGGCCACAAGTTTTCTTTCCCTTTTTTCAATAATGTTATATCATACCTGCTTTTATTTTCACATATATATTTATTTAGGCAGCATTTTTTTCTTTTAGGTATATTTCATTAATTAAAATAGACGTTTTTGTCTATTAATTCTATTTTTAATCCTTTCCAACTTCTGAATATCTGTCTTTACTTCTAGCAGAAATTCTATAAATTGTATAAAACCAGTTAGATTAATCTATCCCTGACCATGAATGCTGAAAGATTGAAAAGTACTTGACTTGCGATAAATATGGCGATTACATTAGCCAGTTTCTGCCAGAAGTAAAAACTGTTCTTCGGAAGTTGGAAAGGATAAAAAATAGAATTAATAGACAAAACAACGTCTATTTTATTTCATATATATATATATATATATATATATATATATATATATATATATATATATATATATGCTCCCTATCTTAGGTTGAACATTTGGGAAGTGATATACAAATTACCATTAGCGTATGAAGCGATGCTCTTTGTGTAAACAGATTGAGCTTAGGTACTTTGGACAATATCAAAACATTGTTAATTCACTGCCCATATAGCGCAACGGTTAGAAGCTCCAACTATCGTTTGGGCAATCGGGTTTCGATCCTGGCTTGAGGTAGTTGGTTGTATAGCCGCACTGATGAGCTGTGAAACAGCGAAACAGTACCGTATGTGGATGACTATATATATATATATATGTGATGAGAATAAAGGAAATCGTATTCTGACGAGATATAGAAATGAAAAAGGAACAAACCAAGTTATGTGTTTATTAACGTTTTGTATTATAATGGCAATATTTATTAAAAAAAAATATATAAATGATAACATATCTTTTTAAGTATCTAAATGACGTTAAAAATTACACTCACTCCACAACGCCAATCATATTTTGAAATGCCAAAGACTTTTCATTCTAAAATAGAACAAAAGCATCCTTTTCACAAGTATATCTCCAAATATTGTACTGGATTTTATTTTCTCTAATTTAATTATTCTGAGGAAGTCTTGAAATATAGATGAAACGTTGATGAACATATAACTCGGTTTGTTCCTCTTTTTTCACCTCTCCATAAATCTAATATATAAACGGTTATGTGTCTGTCTGTCTGTCTCAATATTTTCAAATTACATCCTCCAAAACTAAAAGTCATAGAGCAGTGCTAGGAGCCTCAAATAATTGAATTTTTTTACAGGCCGTTTTTAATGGTCTTTAGTCGGTTAAAATTGTTTTTAAGAGGTTAAAAATGGGTCAAAAATTGAAAAAAATCATTAAACATTTTGTACGTTCATCTTAGTTTATATTTAATTGGTTTATATGTGTGTCAGATTGGCACAGTGGTAACGTCACCAGCTTTGAATGCTACAGTTTCGGTTCTAACTGATGGCACTCAAATCTTTGAATGCTACAGTTTCAGTTTCAATTCTAGATGTGGCACCTATATACTTTTTGTTTTACTTCTAAAATCACGACTATAATAATATATACAAAATCTGGACAAATTAAAATATCATATTTAAGCGTATTTTACACCCGGGCAAAGCCCCTGCCCCCTAGTGTATATATATATATTTATGTGTGTGTGTGTGTGTGTGTGTGTGTGCATAAATCCAAATAATGGAAATAAACTAAAAAATTCAGAAACAAAATACTCTCCTTCCTAAGAATCAGATTTGTCCTAAGATGGATTACTGATGTCACATCTTGGCAAATAACACTCCAAGCATTCTTTGTGACCTGGACAAATTCACAACAGCCTTTGGAATCTAATGGCGGGATGATTGCTTCTGTTTGTTCCAGTCCCTTTCTCAAAGAAAGAGATGTTGCTAGTCTCTCTTCCAATCTATCTTTACTTTCATGGAAGTTGATCGACTGAGCTCCAATCTCTGGTTCATCCTTGTAAAACATTCACAGCGAGAACTTGTTTTGCTACAACAACAGAAAATAAACTTTCTTTCTTCCTCCGTGTGCTTAGCATTAAAAGAAAATTTGAACAGACAAACCCAATCTTATTGCCAATGTTATGATGAGATATATGAATTTGTTAAGTGTTCGTCCATGGCGTCTGGTATTCCAAAGAGGTCACCTAACTAAGTTTGAACAGTATTGCTTTATAAATACGTCATAATTACATTGACACATTATTTCTCATTAGATAACCGAAGTGATGGTGTGTCTGGCCAGTATCAGATGGGTGACCGTTTAGAAATACTATGTATTCAGATATGTACGAACCTATGTATAACACATCTGAGAAATAAACGTACCTGCCTTGCACAGTTCAAGGTCACCCTTGGCCAAGGTGTAGCACCTCTTAACTTCCCTCATATATTTTGGAGGGTTATCATTAGTGCTGGGATGACTAATCGAAAACGGAAACATTTTTCCCTATTTTCCGATGCCAAATTTCCGATTCTTTTAATTGTTTGTTTTTATTAAAACCCAAAATTTTTCATTGCTGGTACTAATGATAAAATGACGAATATTTGTTGATTTCAATCTACCAGTTAAACAAAAATCTGCAGATCAACCCTCACATTTTTACATTTTTGAACATTTATGTACGTAATACTTGGGTTTCTAAGGTAATCAGAGAATTAAAAAAAAAAAACAATAACAAGTCTATAACTAAATGTTTACAGACTTAAAAAGAATCAGAATTAGTAAGGGTATCGGAATCAAGAATTTAGATCAGAACCAGTAATTGTATTGGAATTGGGGAAAATATTGGAATCACCCCATCAGTAGTAATTATACAGGGTATAGATGGATTTCCTCAGCCGTGGTGAAGAAAATAAATCTAGGAAAGGGGGGTTTTGCTGAGAGAAACCAAACTGGGAAGAGAGAGCGTATTGTCTCTGTAGAGCAATCTTATAGTGATGATGTCAAACCAAAAAGAAAAACATTTCTAATTTGTCATCAGCCAGCCTGAAAGTAGTAAGGCTTAAAAAACTATCATCAGAAATACTCACAGGAGTGCACAATCTGGTCTGGAGAGAACTTGAATGCCTACGAGACACTATCTTTGAGGGTCTAAGGTTTTTTTTCTGTAAAAGGGTTTGTCAGGACAACTTGGCATTAGGATACTTTTCCCTAGACGTAAACCTTGACTAAATATTCAAAATCCCATAATATTTGTGGCTCGAATAAAATTTCGGTATTGTTAGCCATCACTGGTTTTTACAAGGAATGATGCACTTTTTTAAAGTGATGTTATCTCAAGTAACAAGTGTTATACTCCACCAAACAAACTAAACTCTTGTTCTTGAATACAATAAGATCAAGAGACCACAAGAAAAATACAGAGATACTAGCAAGGCGCCCAGCATTGCCCAGTCATAAAATATGCTTAAATATGATATTTTGATTAATGCAGATTTCATATTTATTATTATACCAACCTGGGTGCCCAGCGTTGCCCGGGTGTTTGGAAGTGTGTATTGAGCAAAAAAAAAAAAAAAAAAGAAAAAAAAGACATAGTATGCAGGCTCAAACCCATACCGCAGGAGGAGGAAAAGAACGTGGAAAAAAAAGTGACGTCTTTGCCGTTGGGTCCATCGGCAAATCAGAAGTGATGAAGGTTTAAATTAAGGCTAGTCATTCAAAAAGAGGGGACAACTTTCAAAAATATCGGCGAAAAAAGCAACCTCTCCCAGTAGAAAAGTGCTCAGTTGAGGGTGAAGGAGTTAATGTTTTTAGCAATTTTTTCGATATCTGTCGGCCGAAGAGTCGAGTGCCAAAACAATACCGAGCTCTTCAAAATCCGTTGCTGCTGTCGATATATACATACATTTAAACAGACAGGTGATATTTATATTATAGACTAGCCTGGGTGCCTGGCGTTGCCCGGGTGTTCAGAGGTGTGTGTTGAGCAAAAAAAAAAAAAAAAAAAAAAAAGTGGTAGTAGGTAGGCAAGCTCAAACACATACCGCAAAGGAGGAAAAGAACATTGCCATTGCATCCATCGCCAAACCGGAAGTGGCGAAGGTTTAAATTAAGGCTAGTCAATCAAAAAGAGGGGATGACTTCGAAAATATCGGCGAAAAAAGTGACTCCTACTTTTAGAAAGGTGAGGATGAAGAAATTGATGTTTTTGGTCAATTTTTCAATATTTGTTGTCTGAAGTGTCGAGCTCTGTCAAAAGTTTTAGGCAGGCATAAAAACATACATACATACAGGTGAGATTTATATTATAGATGGTCAATTGGGAAAGGAAAATTATGTTCTTAACTACTTTATTAACTCAAGGTTTGAGAGATAAAGAACTTTAATGGAACATTCTAAATATCTACATATCTCATATAGAGTTCAAAAAGTTAGGCTCAGGAAATGGACCTCTTGATTTCTGAGAACCTTGGAGGAAAAATAAAACAAAAATGGTCTAATCAGAGATAGAGAGACATAATAAATATTGCTTAACTTTATGATTTGGCGGGAAGACAAAGTCAGTATCTAAAATGTAAAACTTATTTATATCTTCTCTCAAGTGTACATATATTGGCCAGTAAGCTGTTGCAGGAAGTGTGAGAGGAGATTAGGGGGAGGCGTAATATTTTCATAATAGTCAGATCAAAAGGTCCCTTTCCTCGGCCAAGGATTTTTCAATCGATTAAATCATAGTTCAATCAATACTAATAGGCAGACAGCTATTTCCACTAACTTTAAAAGAACTTTACTATTCATCTACCACAAATTAAGGCACAACAAATGTATGATTAAACATGACAACTGTTCCTGCTGATTCTCTATTCCTGTGATATTTAGGCACGTCATTCGAGCAACCTGGGATTCTTACACGAAGAGCAAAAAAGATTTTAATTAATATGGACTGGTATGCTTTTTTGCTTTTTTCACTAAAAATCTTTGTAAAAAAAAAAAAACGAACAAGTTGTTTTTCTTTTTTAAACTGAAGAGCTGAGAGTTGAGAGAATAAATAATTTGTTGATATATTTACTAGTCATATTTATTTTTTCAGTAAACATTTAAAAACACAACTTACTATTTAATAAACAGACAAGAATATTTACTAGTTTATAAAAAAAATTTTTTTTTTTTTTTAAACTTAAGGGAACACTTTTTTCTTTTTAAATATTCTAAGATTAAAAAAATGTTTTATATTTTTACAAAGATTTTTAGCACCCCCCCCCCCGCCAAAAAAAAAAAAAACAGTAGGAGCAATTTATCGTTGCTTAAATTGTGCCTAAATGCTGAGTAACTCCATTTTAATTTTTTTTGTTGGCCTTCAGGCCAGGACCTTTTCTGTCCTCAGTCAGCAATGGAGAGATTCTTCATAACCGAGACAATTCTTATTTATGTTCCTATCCAGAGTGCTCAGTTTTGGGAGATGGATTTTCCCCACATTCAAAACCGACCTTGTGTCTAACTCTGCCCACGTGGGGAGGCAAATAAATAGGAACTCCATATTAGTATACTAAAAGATAGATATCTGAAGTACATTAGAAAACAGTTTAGTTTCGAATTTATCATAATTTAAGTTCAGCCAATTTCAAACAGTTTGAAATGGAAATAAAAAAGGCGGGAATGTTGGAAAAAGTTTTGGAAAAGATCCACTGCATCCATTGTAATTAGGCAAACGGAAATCACGAAATAAGTGGCGAGGTGGGGGTGAAGGTAAAAAAACTATAATATAAAGAATCAATTATGTTTATTTAATGATTGAACAGTATTTGATTTCATTTGTTTAATAATTACTTTTAGATATATATATATATATATATATATATATATATATATATATATAACAGCCAACTCTCTTGTTACCAGATCAGGCAGTCTGAAGATACTGGCTTTCTGACATAAAATGCATAAAATTTGGATGTTATTGTTTTTCTTTCCTTTTGCAAAACTCAATCATGTTCTGCAAGGACAAAAAAAATCAATTTTCTTCTACAAAACAACCAAATCAAACACCACAAATAAATATTTGAAGATATAAAGAACTTTAAGCGTAAAAGCTTTTTACTAAAATGACTGAACCTGAAACGTGTTGATATGTCATAAAACCAAACACCATGAATAAATATTTGAAAATATAAAGAGCTTGAAGAATAAAAACTTTTCAGCCTAAATACTTGATTCGGAATTAAATAACCTGAAAAGATTTGATATGCCGTAAACCAAACTAAACTGGGAAATTATAGCTAATTATATACTACTAGTAGAGTATTTGGTTCTCTTCCACTGCAGCGTTGGAAAGTGGGAGTGAGGGGCACTCTGACCTGCAAAAAAATGCCTGGACAGCCCCGTCAGCATTTCTCAGTAAGAGCACCTCAAGCAATTAGCAATAAACTAACCCCTTCTCAAAGAGAGAAAGTAGAGCCTGGAAAAGTGGACCTCCTAGAACTGCACAGAACCAGCACTACACTGCAATCAACAGGGACATGATCAATGCAAGCACGGTCCAATTTCTGTTGATTTTGAGGGCCGAGGATAATGCCCCTCTAGTAGGTTATTGTCGATATATCAGAAATACATGCACGTGCACACACAATGATAGGTGCAAAAACAAGTTTTATGCTGTTATTTTTCTGGATATTCGTTTTTGATTATAAAGTAAATTGGATGTAAAGAAATATTCAACTTAGTTATTGATCTCATTTTCTTTAATTTTAAGTCATATGTGCAATTCAAAAATACATTTTCTAAGACAAAAAATCTTCGAGTATTAAAAACGGTTGATAATCTAAGTAAACAATTGTTTTGGGTTTTCTTGGAGATTAAATTGAAATTGTATTTTGAGATGAAGAATAAAGAAAAAATGAACGAGAAAAAAATGAACGAGAAAAAAAAATGAACGAGAAAAAAAAATGAACGAGAAAAAAAAATGAACGAGAAAAAAAAATGAACGAGAAAAAAAAATGAACGAGAAAAAAAAATGAACGAGAAAAAAAAATGAACGAGAAAAAAAAATGAACGAGAAAAAAAAAATGAACGAGAAAAAAAAATGAACGAGAAAAAAAAATGAACGAGAAAAAAAAAATGAACGAGAAAAAAAAAAGGAACGAGAAAAAAAAAAGGAACGAGAAAAAAAAAGGAACGAGAAAAAAAAAGGAACGAGAAAAAAAAAAAATGAACGAGAAAAAAAAATGAACGAGAAAAAAAAAAGGAACGAGAAAAAAAAAAGGAACGAGAAAAAAAAAAAATGAACGAGAAAAAAAAAAGGAACGAGAAAAAAAAAGGAACGAGAAAAAAAAAGGAACGAGAAAAAAAAAGGAACGAGAAAAAAAAAGGAACGAGAAAAAAAAAAAAGGAACGAGAAAAAAAAAGGAACGAGAAAAAAAAAAAATGAACGAGAAAAAAAAAGGAACGAGAAAAAAAAAGGAACGAGAAAAAAAAAAAATGAACGAGAAAAAAAAAATGAACGAGAAAAAAAAAAGGAACGAGAAAAAAAAAAGGAACGAGAAAAAAAAAAAATGAACGAGAAAAAAAAATGAACGAGAAAAAAAAAGGAACGAGAAAAAAAAAGGAACGAGAAAAAAAAAGGAACGAGAAAAAAAAAGGAACGAGAAAAAAAAGAAACGAGAAAAAAAAAGGAACGAGAAAAAAAAAGGAACGAGAAAAAAAAAAAATGAACGAGAAAAAAAAAATGAACGAGAAAAAAAAATGAACGAGAAAAAAAAAGGAACGAGAAAAAAAAATGAACGAGAAAAAAAAAGGAACGAGAAAAAAAAAGGAACGAGAAAAAAAAAGGAACGAGAAAAAAAAAGGAACGAGAAAAAAAAGAAACGAGAAAAAAAAAGGAACGAGAAAAAAAAAGGAACGAGAAAAAAAAAAAATGAACGAGAAAAAAAAAATGAACGAGAAAAAAAAATGAACGAGAAAAAAAAATGAACGAGAAAAAAAAATGAACGAGAAAAAAAAAGGAACGAGAAAAAAAAAGGAACGAGAAAAAAAAAGGAACGAGAAAAAAAAAGGAACGAGAAAAAAAAGAAACGAGAAAAAAAAAGGAACGAGAAAAAAAAAGGAACGAGAAAAAAAAAAAATGAACGAGAAAAAAAAAATGAACGAGAAAAAAAAAAGGAACGAGAAAAAAAAAAGGAACGAGAAAAAAAAAAAATGAACGAGAAAAAAAAAAGGAACGAGAAAAAAAAAGGAACGAGAAAAAAAAAGGAACGAGAAAAAAAAAGGAACGAGAAAAAAAAAGGAACGAGAAAAAAAAAGGAACGAGAAAAAAAAGAAACGAGAAAAAAAAGAAACGAGAAAAAAAAGAAACGAGAAAAAAAAGAAACGAGAGGAAAAAACGAGAGGAAAAAACGAGAGGAAAAAACGAGAGGAAAAAAACGAGGAAAAAACGAGAAAAGAAAGGAACAAGAAAAAAAAGAATGAGAAAAAAAGGACGAAAAAAAAAACGAGCAACAAATGAAACAGAAAGAAAAAGAATAATGAAATTGAAAAAAGTAAATAGAAAAAATGAAAGAAAAAGAAAAGAGGAACGAGAGACAAAGAAAGAGAAATGGGGTTAGAAAGAGAAAGATTTGAAACAAACGAACGATAGTAAAAAAAAAAAAAAAAACAATTCGCAAAAACTTGAAACGATGAAAGTTGGACGGCTCAACTACTTATTTCATGATCTCACATAAACTCGGCATCTCAACGTGATTTTGCATAAATGAACGCTCAGTAAACAATTAACTCATTCTTCCTTAAGTCGCAAGGAAACTCTAAAAGCCTGGAAATCATGGATCAAACTTTAATCCGTAATTAAGTACATCTATATATCTTTAAAAGTGAAAGTGTCTGTCTGTGTGAGTATCTGTGTATCTATGTGTCTGTGTGTGTACATTTCCCTACGCAATAACTGTCAATTTTAAGTCTACAGACTCGAAATTTGATATACAGGGTACTGAGATTTGGGAAAATCTATGTGATCGGTTTTCGGCCAGAAATTTAGCTGTTAAGGGGTCAAAGTTCAATGATTTGACCTTTGAGAACTCTACCAAACTCTTCCGACAATTTTCGGTCTAAACACTTGAAATTTTAGATATAGGTTCATTGGACATGGATCTAACTTAATAACTTAATTTGAGCCCAAAACAATAAATTTTAAGGAGTTATAATAGGGGTCAAAGTTAAAAAAATTGACCACTTTTTTTTTTTTTTTTTGTTTGCTCAACATACATCTCCAAATACCCGGGCACCCATGCTAGTGTTTAATAAAAGTGAAAAATATCCGTGGAAAGTTTTGGTGGAAATTAAATGTAGACATCCTGACATTAAAACGAATTTATTTCAAAATAAAACACAAAAACAAACTATTGGACTGAAATTCCATTAATAATTTTAAAGTCTATAATAAGAACTTTTTTTTTTTATAGTAGAAGAAATAACATTTTTAATAAATTTGGTTTTTAAAATGCATTGAAAAACATTTAGAGTATTTGTTCATGGGCAAAGACACAGAGGTTCAATCCTTGATAGGACCTAAAGACAAAAAAAAAATGTACTGATACTTCAGGGGGTGATAGTGGCTAAATGGCTAACGACACTTACTGAAAACCTATGTATCAGGTTCGAATCACATTGGCTCCACAGAAACACTTTCGTCAAACCTACACATGACCTTGTGTTTCACGCCTTAGAGAGGACATAAAAAAAAAAAAAAATTAAATTGAAGACTCTTTGATAAAGATTCAGCATTATAAGACCAGAATCAAAGGCAAGTGAACCAATGCAAGAAAAAAAGTGTGTCGCCGTCCCCTACATCTTATTGTAAGCTAATGAAAAGGAAGCAGGTCACATTCGACTATGGTCAATTCATTTTGTTTGTTTTGTTCCTTCTTTTTGCAAATCAAAATTAGCAACTTCATTTCCAGGTTTTCTTTGTAAAAGTGTTTTCTGGTTAAAACGAGATTGAAGATATAAGTGGAACTGTAGATATATTTGATGTAATTGTTTTTTTTTTGTTGTTGTTATTGTTGTTTTTTTTTTAATGAAAATCGCTCCAGACAAGGCATGAAGCCACTTTATGCAAAGAGCTTAAAAAAAAAATACCATGTCAAGTCTAGTCAACAAGGAGTAATTTATGGATAGATTCCGACCCAGAAAACAGCAATTCTTTCTCCTTTGTCATTAACATCGTTAATGAAATGTGAGGACTAAACGACAAAATAGGGGAAATTGAGTTATGAAGTGAAACCAAACCCGAGGTTCATTTTCTACTCTATAAAAATAGTAGACAGTATCAACAATATAAAAGTACAGAATGATATTTCTGAATATAATGTTTGACTTATTTGCATGCTTCAGGGAGCTTCACCACATGCTTGAAAACAAAATTCTGACACGTATCACAGTCATGGGCCCGTCTTTTAACTCTCAGGAGCAGCATGCCAGTCTCAATCTGGTCCACCCATCTTTTTGATGATCATCCTTCTGATCTTTCTCAAACAAAATCTTGATATGATTCTCATAGCTGGAGTCTGGTAATCACGAAACATGTCCAAACCATGTTAATCGCTTTTCGAATAACGTTAATGGATCTGTTAGTATTAAGTCACTTTCTAAAATCTGTATTTCTTAGTCAATCTCATAAAGTTACTCCAAGAGTTTTGCTTGGTATAATTTAATTGCTTCCTACAGCAACAAGAATGATATGGTAGAATCGCGATACATCAGTTCGTATTAGATCATCAGATTTAAAGCAACATTCAGCCTGGTTAGTAGCAGATGGGTGACTATTAGGAATATCAGGACATCGACACCTCTCTGCAATAACTGCAAAACCTAACGTTGACATCTCTTCTAACGGGAATGTGCAAACGACTGGGAGCTGCTTGTGAATTTTATATTTCTACGAAACTTCCTCCTTCAGAGGAAACTAATTCAACATACCTTGAGTGGGTATTGCTTTGGTTCGGTACAGCAGTGAGATGTGACATACAGTCAAAAGGTGGAGAAAACTAGCTTCCCCATGGGGACACTTTGGTTAAGATAAAACAAAATAGCCGTGAAAGAGTCTGCCAGCATTCCTGCTAGGGGTGTTATTATATAAAAGCGAAAATGTGTGGGTGTTTGTGTGTGCACTTTTTGTGTATGTTCGCTTTTTTCAGGGGGGCGCTTGGTGGGGTCACTCCTTAAAACTTTTTATATACTGTCTAAATAATAATATCTATGAGTTAAGAACGGGGGTCGCATTTAATTTGCCCAACTTTTACACGCTATTTTTGAGATTTTTTTTTCGATCACCACATCTTCGTGTCGGGTTTTCAGTTTAAAAGCGAAACTGAGATCTCTCCCTGGCACTCGCACCTGGCACTTTTCATTCACTGTGGCATGATCTTTGACCTCATTAAACACGCACCTGGCAATAAATCAAATGACCTCCCAAAGGAGGAGGTAATGACTAGGTGCGTGAAACTCCTAGGATGAAGTTGAACCATACTTTATTCTGACAAAGAAAAAGGTCTTCACACCAGCGAGGTAATTCCTAGGTTGTAGGAACAAAGCCAAGAATGTATCTTCAGCTGATATGAAAACAGTCCACAAAGCAGTCATTCTGAATACCGAAAAACTTGTTTCGTATACAATTCTTGAAAGTGCAAGTTGACCGGTTGAGGACGTGTTGTATGAAGAAAAAGGACACACAAACAATACAATGAATATGTAATGCGAGTCTTAAAGACAGGCTAAGTTCTAATGATCTCAGATCAAATTTGGACAGTATAGTGAACTCTCTGCAGAAACTTAGACTTCGATAATATAGCCATGTTGAAAGAATGGATCAGAGTTCTTGGGTGAGCAGATGTAGTACAGTTGAGTTAGCAAGGTTAGTTCACAGGAAAAGGAACAGGAAAACATGGGAAGAAGTGATAAAAATGGATTTAAGAGAAAGAGGGATAAATAAATATCCGGCCAGAGATAGATTATTTGAAAATCAATTTCTTAAAGCTGTCCAATGCATGCCGGCTTGTAAAACGAACGTTAAACAAAATACGATGAGGATTCAAACAAGTTAGATTTTGTTAATTATAAATTTTCAAAGTTCAAATGAGCTAATCAAGTTCAATTTGTTTGGTGTGACTTTATATAAAAAAACAAAAAACGATAAAAGTGAAACTTTTCATAATTAAACACTTTTATTAATTACTATCATGGGTATCAAAGATTCAAGAGATGTGGATACTCACTATACAGGTGCTTGGATGAGGAGTATTATGAAGCAAGGGTTGCACAATCACAACCACACTTCTGCTGAACCAGTACTGCTTAAGTCTTACGGCAAGGAGAAATCCAGAAATACTAGAAATATTGCCAGTATAGGCAGAAGGTTTTCTCACATATAGCACTTTCTATTTCAAAATGGTCACACGTTTAGTAGTGATCTAGCTCAGCATCGCTAAACGGAACCCAAGTGATTAGACTGTATAAAAATGCTAGTGATGGGACGATTTCAATATCTCTCCCCCAATCCTGATACAATTACCGATTCTGTTCTAAATTCTTGATTTCGATGCAATTACTGGGGTTTGTATTATTATACACATACATCTGAAAAAGTTGTCAAAAACCAAATATATAACAAATAAATGTTATCAAAGGCAAGATAAGTTACTTTTCTACCTAACTGGTTAATTTTTTTAGTGTTTTTATTTAATGTAAAATGTTTATTCAGCTCGAAAAACAGTGTTCACAGATGTATTTGATAAAATGCAAATTACGAGGGACTCTGTGTTGAACGCGTGGGGTTTGAGAAAATGAGTTAAAATTAAAAAACTATACAAAATACTGTTAAGAACTCACTCAATATATGTTTCCGTGACATAGGCTGACATGTAATCAGTGGGTTTTTAACAGTATTTTGAATTTTTATTTGTATTTGTATTTTTCAAATATATCGGTAAACACTGCGTGCTTTTCAAGCCAAATGAACATTTTACATTTAATAAAAACACTAAAAATTATCCACTTTGGTAGAAAAGTAACTTATCTTGCCTTTGAAAACATTTATTTGTTATATATTTGTTTTTTGACAACTTTTTTGAATTTTTGTGTATAGTAAAACAAACCCCAATTACGGATTCTGATTCTTTTTAAATTTGTAAATATAAAGTGGTTTTGAGAGGCGGGAGTCCGATTACAGTAAAACCCATGAAATATGTGCATATACTTCCACAAATGTAAAAGTGTACTCATGAGTATAACCTATAGACGTAATTTTACTGATAGTTTAAAATCAATAATTATTTCATCATGAATACGAGATGTGGAAAATTAAGTTTAAATGAAAGTAAAGAAATACAAACAATAAAAAGAATCATTTTAAGCCTCGGAAAATAGACCCACATTTTCCCGATTCCGGAAATCTTAAACCTCAAAAGTTCCGATTTTTTCAATTCCTGATTGTGATTTCCATTAATCGTCCCAATACTAATAAATATTAAGTGTAGTATTAAAATACACTCTTTTAAATATAAATATTTTTTCTTTTGCATATAAAATCATCAACGAGTTAAATTTTGTTATTTTTTTTTGTACAAACAAGTCATCACTTATCAAGGCACAAATTCCACTCAAGGCTAAGGATTGAAAAATTTGCCAGATGCATAATGGGACAAAACCGTAAGAATCAGTAATGCTGGGTGAAACTGGTCAAAATTTGATCGTTTAAGATAGCTCAACAAGAATTTGTTAACATTGGATTTGAAAATGACCATACTGTAGTCAGTTGGCAAGCAACCCCGAGTTAGTTCTTGGAAAGAAACTTTGCTCATGGAAGTTCAATTTGGTTTTATGTATGCAGATGGAGAAAGGGAAATATATACGGCATAATAACATTGATACACCGGTTCCCGCCAGATCACTGAAGTTAAGCAACGTCATTTGTAAAATGGGTGACTAATTTAGGAAGTCCAGGTGCTGTATGTAGGAGGACGTTGACACCTCCCTGCAAAAAAGTTGCATAAACCTAACGTCGTCATCTCCCCTAACGGGGATATACATGCGACTGGGGACCACTTGTAAATTTCATACTCCCATGAAACTCCCTCCTTCAGAGGAAGCTGGTTAAACCCTGAATATGGTTGGTACTGACTGCACACATAGAGAAAGGAATCTTAGTTACAGTAATTTAGATCGTTTTACTTTTTCCACTTCTGCAGTTTAGGGACTATGCTGACATAACATTATTACTTAGAAAACCATTCTTAACATGGGGAATTGAGTGTGTGTGTGCGGGGGGGGGGAGTCTTTGTTAACTGTACTTTCACCTTACAATTTAATAGACAAAAACGATATTGCAAAATTGAATTTAATTTGAAAATCCTATCTATAAAATAGCACAGCCTGTAAACTGCAGAAGTAACTTACTTTTTGAGATTTGCCTGAGAGAATTAAACTGTATTGTCCCTATTTACAATGCCTCCCCCACGGGACGGAGTTAGACACCAGGGTCGTTTTTTAACATGGAGAAAAGGTACAAAAATAAAAAATTGTCTCAGTCGTGAAGGATTTCTCCTCCACCGAAAGAGAACAAGAAATAGAAGTGCAGCATCTGAAGAACAGATACATTTTGATCTTGTCCCGAAGGCCTGTATTGTAATCTGTGTTTTGTGTTCACATCATGTAATCAACCTTGCAAATTGCAGCATTCTTTTACTTAACATTTCAGTTAACATTTAACAATCGAAATTGTATAGTCCTATGAATCCGCACTGTATGACTTGACCGGTTCAATTTCATTTGCTGGCATTCTTTTTAGTATCAAGTACTCACACGAGTGACCACGTGAAGGGTTCTAGTTGAAGATACATCCTCGGCATATTCTAACAGAATCTTCCTTATTTTCAAGTAGGGAATAACCTTGCATCTGTCCGATGGTGGAATAGTTCTGGATAGTTGTAGGCGGTCCACCCTCCTAGACCTTGCCTACCATCTTTCGGGTGGAGTAAGTAAAGCACCTCTACTAGGTAATGCTGGCAGAGCTGCACAAGCATATTTTAAAAGGCAAGAGTGTTTCTCGTTTAGAGACACTGGTTCACTGGTTCGACTCTCCCCACCTTCCGACCTTGTGTCACATCTCGCAGTTGGAAGGAAGTAAATATCTACAAACAGAATGAATGTAGTGTTCCGAAAAAGGATTTGAACCTGGCACTCCAGATAGTGTCCCCCACTTTCAATTTATAGCCAGACATAGATAATGACGAGATTGTTAACATCAAGACGCTTTCAGGAGGTCAATATGCAAATTAGAATATAATATAAAAATGTGGTTTACAAAGAAAAATCACTGAAATATTAATAGGACTAAATGATCTCAACTATAAGAATAGGTTGAAATCCTTAGGTTTAACTACTTTACTAGAGAGAAGAATGATGGATGAATCGATTCCCCCCTAAAATAACACAACTTCGAAATATGAAATACTTTTTAATATCTCTCTTCAAACTAGAAATCTAAAAAAAAAAAATATCGGATTAGATTTTTTTTTCTAATAGAATAATATATTTTTTGAAGAAATTAGGTTCAATTAAAAATTGTACTAGTGCAGAAGATATCAGGATTAAACTTGATTAATTCAGAAATAACTGTAAAAGAATGAATTTCGAATGTTTTTTTTTATGTCTACATGTAAAGTATTTAAGAGATTCTCATTTTTATAATCTTGTATATAATCTTGCATACAATCTTGGAGATTGTATATGTTATGGAGAAAATTTGTACCAAATTTTAAACACAACTTCGAAATAGGAAACACTTTTTAATATCTCTCTTCAAACTAGAAATCTAAAAAAAAAAAAAAAATATCGGATTAGATTTTTTTTCTAATAGAGTAATATATTTTTTGAAGAACTTAGGTCCAATTAAAAACTGTACTAGTGCAGAAGATATCAGGATTAAACTTGATAACTGTAAAAGAATGAATTTCGAATGTTTTTTTATGTCTACATGTAAAGTATTTAAGAGATTCTCATTTTTATAATCTTGTATATAATCTTCCATATAATCTTGGAGATTGTATATGTTATGTTATGGAGAAAATTTGTACCAAATTTTAAAAGGAATGAAAAACAATAAATTTTAAAAACATATGCCATAAAATACACAGAAATTGTGGATTTAATATATTAAGTCTTGTGGCTAACGCCTCTGTTATACAACTTAGGTTATTCTCAATATCTTGATTTAGCTGTCATACATAGAGGCTGGTTAGCTTGAGTGTTCTTCAGCAGTAATTTTAAAATCACCAGCTGTAAATTTTGCATAACTTCCATACAGTTCTGTCCACTAAAAGGTCATTACCGTTCACTGTTCTTTTTGTTGTCAGGTATTATTGCCTTTAAGTACATCTTTTAAACTCCTTGGCCTAATGCTCACAGGAAACATGAGTTGGAACAATTACATTGAGAGTATTGCCAGGACCGCTGCAAAGAAGGTGGGTTGTCTCTACTGAGCTAGAAAGCTACTAACGTCTGAAAGTATCCTATACCTCTATAAAGCCACCATTTGCCCATGTATGGAGTTATGTTGTCATATTTGGGCTACTGCATCTGCCATTAGTCTATCGCTCCTAGACAAGGTTCAAAAGAGAGTCGCCAATCTGATAGATCTTGAACTGTCATCTAAACTTCAGCCTCTGTCCCATTGACGAAATGTTGCATCCCTCTGTTTTACAAGTATTTTAACGGTGAATGCTCTGACGGACTGCAAGCACATGTGCCCCCTCGACGTAAACACCAACAACAAACCCGACAAGCAGCTAAATCCCACCCCTTCACAGTAGCGATCCCTAGATGTAAGAGAGCCTTCTACTCCAGTAGTTTTTTCCCCAGGACAGCTAGACTTCCAGGTCCCTGCTTCCCCAACTGTACTGACATGCAGAAGTTCAAGTGTAACGTGAACCGACCTCTTGCTGCTCAACTCCCTACACAGTACCCTTGATGCCTATGTCCCTGATAGTAGCCCCCTACAACAAAGTGGTCATGTGCCTTGTTTGGGGTGAAAATGTAATAAAAAAAAAGTTTTCAGGCTGTGTAATGTTGGTTATTCTCAAATGGATGCAAAGATTTTATAGTCATCTATAAAGGTTGGTCTGCCTGGTGTACTTCATCATTAAGGCTAAAATCTGTGGCTGTAAACAGTTTCGTCGGCTAAAGCATCTTCATAATACACTGCACATGTTTTGTTGTTTGTGAGGCATTTTTGCCTTTAGGGAAATACAAAGGCATCAAGTGCCTAAAATGGGATTTACAATCTTCCATTTTTAAAGCATCCAATATTAACTCCACTTAAATAACATTCTCAAGAGATAACTTGAAGTATTCTCTAACCAGAAATGTAAAGATATTATATCTGTTCATAATTTCATATGTTCACGTGTGTTGAAACGTGAACTGCTAATAATAAGCAAAAAGTTTCCAAATAACCTAATATATATATATATATATATATATATATATATATTTGACTAGTTCATTTAATCACATAAATTAATATACAAAAATATAATTTTATGCGCAAATTTTAAGTATTTACTTCAACAGTGCTCAATCAATACGTAGGTAGAGCTAGGTAGTAAGTTATAAAAATATACATGGCGATTAAACTACACAGAATATTTTGCATTTCATTCTCATGAGAATTCAACAGGCTTACCTGTCAGCCTGACGAATTCTCATGAGAATGAAACATGGAATATTCTATGTAGCTTGATCGCCATATATATTTCTCTGGAAATATTTTATTTCCTTATAATATATACCAATCCTTATTTAAGAAGCTCAATGTAATTACAGAGCAATATAATAAATGAATGACAAAAGTCTATGTTCCAAATTACATGATGTTGACCATCTTACAATTTATTCCTTTAATTCAGTAAACATTTACAATTTAATGAGTTAAGGGCAAAATAGATTCACTGATTGATATCATAATAAAGTGATTGATTTTGCGCTAGGAAACAGATACTGTCAAGAATTGTAAAAGTCAACTGAATTAAAGGAATAAATTGTAAGATGGTCAACATCATGAACTTTGGAATATACACTTTTGTCATTATGTATGTATATATATATATATATATATATATATATATATATATATATATATATATATATAAAGCTGAATGTCTGTGTGTATCTGGTCACGACTAGGTTCCTATATTGTTGACTATTTTAAAAAACTGATTACATATAATGATAGAAGATGTATCGAGACACAGGAATTGGTATATTTGATCTGGCAGAATGGTGGTTCATTAAAATTGTGGGGTCAGCGTCCGTACCTGGTCCACAAAATATGGAAAAAAAAAATTTTTAAATTAAAAAAAAAAAGTTTACAAGTGTGTTTGATATAGATGTACATAAGAATACTTTGATAAGTATGTTTTAACTTAAATAGGGATGGTATAATAAAATTGTGGGGTCTGCGTTCGTGCCTGGTCTCCATGGAATGAAAATAGGCACACAATTTAATAAAGACTTTTCATATATATCTGCGTAAGTATACTTTGATAATTATGTTTCAGTTTGAAGAAAAATGGTATAATAAAATTATGGGTGTTCGTTCGCACCTGACCTCCATAGAATGGAAATATGTCACAAAGTTTAGCAAGGTTTTTTAATATAGATCCACAGAATATTGTGATAAGTGTTTCAGTGTGAACAGGTATGGTATAATAAAATATGGGGCTTATCTATTTTATTTTTACTTTCATCATATTTTGCTTTGGTTTACAAGCCTTCCTTTCATAACCTATCATACTTTCATAAATCAGAGTCCATTTTCTGTAGGCTGTTTTTGAACATTCAGTCTTGAAAGACGATGGATATTCCTTGTAAATATATACACAGTACCTAGAATTACCAAATGGTCACCCAATTTTAGTACTCACTTGGCTCAGTGTTGCTTAACTTTGATGATCTAATAGGAACTGTTATGTCACCGTGATTATGCCAGATAAATATTTTCACAATCAAACAACACTGCAGCTCACACAAACAACGGAAACCGCAGACCAGAAATCCTAGGCTAAGTTTCACACTTTTTTGAGCTCATCAGTAGAACATATGGAAACTCCGGATTCAAAACCGGAGTCAGTTGCATGCATGATAAGTACCTTGACACCTGAGTCACCATACAAGAAAATCTATACACTAACACAGATCAAGCAAACTGCAGCGAATTTCAACTGTGCAAAATGCCTAGTTCTTCTCAACAAGGAATGTAGTTATATATAAAAACCTTTTGATTACTATTAAAAGTTGAAATGAGATTGACTAAAGTAAGAGATATCCTAAGTAAATTTTTAAAAAAATGGCTGACTTTGAATCCAGAAAAAAAATCCAGGTGATTGATCATAGTTTTTACACAATGTAAACTTATTTTCATAGTCTTTCTTTGAGAATTCTTGTTGCACTTTTAACATTAAGAAGAGCAGAACTTTGGACATCAGCTGAATTGTTCTCTAGAAGACTCAAAGTTAAAAAAAAAATAGCCAAAATACAGTACCAAATAAGTTTGGCACTTATTTTTGCTTTAAGATATGCAAACATTTTGTTTATATTTGAACAGGAAAAATATATTTCGTATTTTTGAGATGATGGTTGATAATTTGTTTTATTTGAACTACTGGTCTCATCTTGCATTGAATAAAAAGATAAAAATAGTCTGAATAAATCCAAATAACTTGGGGGAAAATATAATTTGACTATTCAGGATTTTAATTGTATCCTGGCATCATTGCAAGAGAATCTGTCCGTCAATCAGTAAGTATCAAGTTTAAAATATTATCTCCATTTGTCTGCAAGGATTAAGTTTTAAATCACAATTTTAGATATGTCCATTCTACTCTTCACAAGGCTTTGTCTGTTGGTCAAATTTAACTTAGGAATAGAAAGTTTATATTTTTAATGGAATTGAAAAACGAATACTATTTTAATTTGTATTTTTTTAAGTGTAAAAAATAAATGATAAATTTTAGTTATTTTAAAATAGAAATAACAAAAAAATGTCAAAATTTACAAAAAGTGTCTAAAGTTTAAAACAATTATTTTAAATATGTTCTGCACAAATACACTCTTTTTGAACTAAAAATAAATCTAAATTTTAATTGTTTTTAAAGTTAAAACACTCTAAGTAGTTTTTACATTTTATTTACTCTTTTTAAAACTAAAATAACTGATTTTAACTTTTACAATTTTACTTTGTAATTATTTATATTGACTTTTTAAACTTATAAAATTAAAGAGTTAGAAAAATTAATTATGTAAGAAAAATAAAAAATGCAAATACATGTTTTTTTCTTTAGTTTTAAAAAAATAAATACAACTACAAAGCAATGTATAAATAATTTCTTCCCTTGCATAATCAAAGAAAATGAAAATATCATTTATAAAAAGTCAAATAAAATTTAATTAAATATTTTTCAAATTTGTTTAAATTGAAAACCAGGAAGAAATATATTATATATACACTTATATCATTTCCTTTCTTTAATTAAGTTCTACTAGTTTAGAAAGATAGAATTTAAAGAAATATAAACATTAAACAAAGGTGATCCTTTGTTTAATTTATTTGAAATAAAATTAAAAGCCGACCAAAATCACAATTACTGACCTGAATGCCGTATCCGACCATCCGCTTTCCGCCTCATTATTTCCTCGATTTCTTCTTCCATAAAAATGTTATCCTCAAATTCCATGCTGTCGTCGGACGTGAACTCCGCATGCATGTCGTTGTTGTTGTTGACAGTAGCGCTGGTGGAAGGGGAGGTGGTGGTAGCCCCATGCATCCGGCGTTCCTTGAAATTCCGCAGTTCTCTACCATTTTCCGTTAAGCACATCTTGTTCGACAAATCTAGAGCATTTAACAATTCGGTCTGGCCAAGGATCTGACCCTGGATCATCTGCGGGGTCAGTATGCCGAGACCAACACTGGTCTGCGATAGAGTCAGCGTCATCTGGGGCTCAGTTTTTGAAGGAGCAAGCACCCCGGTGGTATTTGCTGTCTCGGACAACCCGATATCATCCGGGGGTTCCGTCTTACCGACTGGAGGAAGAGTCGTTTCGCCGGATTCTTCCTTCGGTTGGCGATGCGATGGGGAAGTGGGTGGGGACAATGTCTGCAGAGGGGTGGCCCCCTTCTTCTTCTTCTTTGGTGAAGCCCCTTCCTCTTTGCCGACGCTGCCTGTACTCTCAGCCGTAGCAGCAGGCGCAGCCGTAACAGCAGCGGTGGCAGTGACGGCACTATCGGTTTTCTTACAATCAGCGGCACCAGTGTTGTTGTTGTTGTTGTTGTTGTTCTTCTGCGGAATCGGATCTTCATAATGCGAATCAAAAATCTCTTGTTTGATTTGCATGTCTATAAAAGAACAAAAAATATATCCGGCTACATATGTGCACACGCACACATACAAACACTCACAGTAGGTGAGAGCAGGGCTTTTTTCTTTTCTTTTTTTTTTCAAGGGGACAGCAGAAAGGAAAGGGAATGTGTTTTTTTTTTTTCCTTCTTTAATAATGGGGGTAAGGGATGTTCAAAGTTTGTTTTGGAGGGAGGGATTTGTTTTTGTATTTTTTGTGGGTGTTTTTTTTATTATTTTTTTTTTTCTTTTGTTTTCACCCTCTTTTCTGTTTGTATTTTCTTATCGAGGGGGGTCGGACAGTTGTTCCAGTTTTGGTTGATGGTGTGAAGGCTCCAATAGAGGATGAAGAGAAAGAGATACGAACACAGGAGTGAACGTGAGGACCATCATGGTGGTGGTGGGAGGGATACAATGCAGCGATGATAAAACAATGGCAGCAAAACGGTAGAACAAAATTTGACAGGCGCAAACAATGGTCTCGTCATACTGAACTGACCATTAAAACGTTGTTTGGGTGGGGGGAGTTGATGGGAAGAGGGCAGATCTTTTAGGTGTAGATTCTCGCGTTAAAAGACGGAGTTTAGTTATGGTTGATTTCCTTTGCTTTAAGTATGTAATCCAAACCTTTAAAAGAAAAAAAAAAACAAAATTAAAATACATAAATAATTTGAGCATGAAATTAATTTGAAAACGAAAACTTTCTAAATAAAATATAAAAGAACAAGAAATTTCTGATATTATTGATATCACTTATTTGATTGAACTTTTATGCACATACATGGTTCAAATCATAAAATAGCGTATATATAATATACACACACACACACACATACATACATGTATACATACATATATATATATATATATATATATACACACACACATACAGATGCATATATATTATAGTGATGGGACGATTCTAACATTTTTCCCAACTCGATACAATTACCAATTCCGTACGAAATTCCCGATTCCAATATAATTCCCGATTCTGATTCTTTAAAAATCTCTAAATATATTTAACTATAAAATTGCTATATTTTCCTGATTACCGTAAAAACACGTGCTAAACGTGCATATATTTTCTCAAACGTAACAACACACTTGTAAGGTGGGTAATCTATAGCTTTTAGCATAACTGATTATTTAAAAATCAATAAATATTTATTATTTCATTATTACTACTAACAGTGGAAGATTTTGCTTTAAACAAACAAAAAAAAAAAAAGATAATTAACGGAATAGTTTTGCCATCAGAAAATTGGTACAATTTTTTCCAATTCCAATACTCCAAAATTTCTGATTTTTCCAATTCCAATTAATTGTCCCAACATTAATATATATATATATATATAACTATTACCAATTATTTATATACCTACAGACACAAATGTTTTAAGCTTATGCAATTATCAGTGTAGGAAGTGATAATTACTGATGATCAGGAGATTCAAACCCAACCACACAGACACCCTTAACTTCGTACGCTAGTGTCTTTCCCCCAGGCCACCGACAATTAACACATGAATGGAAGGAAGTACCTGTCGATGCCATTTCTGCAGACATTCACAGTAAACAATCCAACGACTGCGAAGTCAGAATATTGCATTTGCGCTAGAGTTGATCTTTTTTTTTTTTCTTAATATCATAAAGAGGGCTCAACTTTGTAAACTAATATAAACGAATGTATTTAATAAGTTTTCAAAAAGATCAAAATAAAAAGGGGAAAAATGATGCTAATATCTTTTTACAATCATTTAATAAATTTCGAAATTACATTCTGAGAAAGAAAACAGTTTGAAATTTTTACCTATTTAGAAATTCCATTGCATTATAAATTAATGCCTTTGTTGCTGTTGGGTTGAAGTAAGGTTCAATTTAGACTTACGAACTACCCTCCCTTTGAGAAGGGGCTAAGTTATTGCTAATCACCTGAGGTGCACTACAGGAGAATGCCTATAGAGTGGACTAACATTTCAAAAGCACACTGAAGTCAGTAAAAAGGTGTATGTGTGTGTGTGTGTGTATATATATATATATATATATATATGTATAATATAAAGCTGAAGGTGTGTGTGTGTGTGTGTGTGTGTGTGTGTGTGGTCACGAATAGGCTCCTATATGGTTGACTATTTTAAAAAACTGATTACATATAATGATATAAGATGTATCGAGACACAGGAATGGGGTATGTTTGATCTGGCAGAACAGTGGTTCATTAAAATTGTGGGGTCTGCGCCTGGTCCACAAAGTATGGAAGTAAAAAAAATTAACAAAACGTTTACAAGTGTTTTTGATATAGATGTACATAAGAATACTTTGATAAGTATGTTTTAACTTATATAGGAATGGTATAATACAATTGTGGGGTCTGTGTTCGCGCCTGGCCTCCATAGAATGAAAATAGGCACAAACTTTAATAAAGACTTTTCATATATATCTGCGTAAGTATACTTTGATAATTAGGTTTCAGTTTGAAGAAATATGGTATAATAAAATTATGGGGTGTTCGTTCCCGCCTGACCTCCATAGAATGGAAATATGTCACAAAGTTTAACAAGGTTTTTTAATATAGATCCACAGAATATTGTGATAAGTGTTTCAGTGTGAACAGGTATGGTATAATAAATTATGGGGTTTATCTATTTTATTTTTACTTTCATCATATTTTGCTTTGGTTTTGATACCCCCAAATTCGAAACTATCTCTTTACAACCCTTCCTTTTCATAACCTATCATAATTTCATAAATCAGAATCCATTTTCTGTAGGCTGTTTTTAAACCCAGTCAATGACTGGTACTTTTACTATATATATATATATATTATATATATATATATATATATATATATATATATATATATAAGAGAGAGAGAGAGAGAGAGAGAGAGAGAGAGAGAGAGAGAGATAAAAAGGAACAAACCAAGATTGGTGTTTAACGTTTTGTCTTTATTGTCAGACTTTTTTCTTAATTTCCTTCATCCAGTGGAAGTCTCGCAATAAATACGAAAAGTTGATGAACACATACATTTGTTTGTTCCTTTTTTTTTTTAATCTCTATCTCGTCGGAATACTATTATTCTCATCATATATATGTATATACAGCTTATTTACGATGCATCTTTTTCATAAATATAACACATTATATCGCCTTTTAACATTGCATATAAATATGTGTGTACAAATGTATATTTACGTATAGTTTTTTTGATCAGAACTTTCCAAGTAAAAGCTCTAAAAATTTTAATGTAGTATATATAAATAAACAATACGATGATTTATTTCAATGAACATTCTGAAGATATACACGTATGAAAAATTCAGTATATACATATATATATATATATATATATAGATATATATATATTCCAGGTTGCTTGTAAAACAGAAACTTAAGTTACATACATTTTCAGAATTTTGAAAATTGTATATAAAAAAAAAAAAAAATGGTCATTGGAATTAGAATCCTGTGTGTGTGTGTGAGGACAACTATCAACTTATAATCTCAATGAATTTTTCATCTACATATTTGAAATTTGATATATAGGATATTCAGACATGTGGAAAATTTATAAATCGGTTTTCATCTGAAAAAAAAAGGGGGGGGCTGCTAAGGGGTAACAATTGAAAAATTGGTATGTGGGGGGGGTCATCGGATATTGATGTTTGCTGTTTCACAACTGTGCATGTGTGAATTGTTCACATTATGTTACGAATAAGTAGGTTTTAAACCATTTTTTAAAAGTACGTGACAAGCTGGTCTAATGGTTATCGTACTTGACTCACTGTCATTACGTTTCGGTTTTGATTTCAGGTCGAGTATTTTTTTTTATATTTACAAGAATTGAACTGTTTAGAAACATGATACTCGCATGCACATAGTTTTTTGTTTATTACTTTTTTTTTTTTTTTAAAGGAATTTAACGTCACATTATATGCCGGGCAACGCTGGGTACATCAAACGTGAGAATTGAAAGGTAAATGAAACTATTATATCATCAGATCAATAAGGAAAAAGAAACAAAGAACTTTTTTACGCCATGTCATTTCGAAGCTAAACACTTCCAATCACAAGTGAAAAAAAGGCTAGGAATATACATTTACAAAAACACTGGATTAAGGAAAAGCTCCTCTTAACCGGGTAAAGCTTTTACTATCTTGATAGTTTTGCATTATTTAAAGATTGTATCTATATAAATTTCATTTATATATATTTACTAGCAGGGGTGCCCGGCGTTGCTCGGGTGTTTGGAGGTGTATGCTGTGCAAAAAAAGCAAAAAAACAAAAAAAATGGTTAATTTTTTAAAACTTTGACCCCTATTATGACCCCTTCAAATTTATTGTTTCGGGCTCAAATCACTTTATTATTTAGATCCATGTTCAAGGAACCTAAATCTAAGATTTCAAGTGTCTAGACCCAAAATTGTCGGAGGAGTTTGGTAGAGTTCTTAAAGGTCAAATCGTTGAAATTTGACCCCTTAACAGCCAAATTTCTGGCTGACACCCGTCACATCGATTTTCCCAAATTTCAGTACCCGGTATTTCAAATTTCGAGTCTATAGACTAAAAATTGACAGAGTTATTGCGTAGGGAAATGTACACAGACACGTTCACTTTTATAGATATATAATATATATATATATATATATGTGTGTGTGTGTGTGTGTGCTACGAAACAGATACTGCCAATAATTATAAGTGTCAACTGAATTAAAGGAATAAATTGTAAGATGATCAACATCATGAAATTTATAATATATACTTTTGTAATACATTCATTATATGCTCTGTAATTACATTGAGCTTCTTAAATAAGGATAGGTATATATAAAAAGGACATATAAATGAATAAAGAATATTTCCACACAAAAAATATATATATGTATATATATATGTGTGTGTGTGTATATAAAATCAAGTAAGTTTTGTATCTATGAGTGTAAAGATCTGGATAATTTATATAATAGTGCTTAATAATAAATAGAGCTATTAATTTTCAATAAAGTTTTATTTATGCAAGCATAATTTGGCTGTAGGTACAAAAATTAAATATTGTTAACACACACACACGTGTGTGTGGGGTGGTTTATATATATATATATATATATATATTATATATACGTACTATATATACGTACTCCACACACATGAGAAAAAAACAAATAGACACACCATAAAAATAATTCATTTGTGTTTAAAGTTTTTGTTCCCTTCGCTAACGATCACCATTCGGAAGTAAGCAAAAGAGTAAAAGTTTAAAAACAATCAAAATTTTATTTTAATCTAAATTCCTGAATTCCTGTTACCAATATATCCATGTTAGGATTTCTGCATAGCACGGACTAAAGAAGCACAAAAAGACTCAGAGAAACCATATTACAGGTTAATCTGAAAATGAACACAATCGGCCTCGAATCGTTGTGAACCTCGGAATTCAACTTTCCAGTGTTAACAGAGTGATTCTCTGATTTATCAGCGAAGGAAAATCATCAATGTCATCTTGCGTAAACTAATCAAGACCTTCTGATTGCAATCTCCAGTATTAATAACAGATGTTTATTTACTTTTATGTGCATGTTTTTTTGTTTGTTTTTTTTTGTTAGTTTTCTCTTATAGCCAACGTTTTTTTTTGTTTTGTTTTTTTGTTTGTTTGTTTGTTTTTTAGTTTTTCTTTTATAGCCAACGTTTTTTTTTTTTTTGTTTCAGTTTTTTTTTTAACCCTAAACAAGGCACAGTACCACTAAGTCGTTTTAGGAGAAAATTTGCAAGGATATTAGGGAGTTGACCAGCAAAATGCCTATTCACATTACACTTTAATATTAAAAGTTCTGTGTCTTTCTTGTTTCATATTTTTGCATGTACTTCCAAACCCTCACCATCGGGAGAACGGAGGGATCAGGGGGAGGGGGTATTGTTAACAAAAAAAAAAAAAAAAAAAAAAATGAGATGAAACTAGAAACGCAATACTAACCATAACACATAAGCTGGGGGCTCAAATCCTAACATTTAAAAAAAAAAAAAGAGACAAGCAACCCCCGCATAAAACATTTATACACTGATTTCATCTGAATGGATTATTCGAAATAAATAATCATAAAACACAAAAAATGTTATTTAATAAAAGTTAGTTTAATGAAAATATGTATAAATACACACAGCATATTTTATTGTTGGAATCTTTCGAGCTGAGTAATTTGTATATTTATTTATACGCAAATAAATAAATAAACATATATTGTCTATGTATTTAAGCAGCTTAGCAGCTGTGATACATTGAACCAGTGTGTTTGTCTGTGGATGACACACACACACACATTTTTTCATTTTCAGTACTTAATACGTAAATAGAGCTAGGTAGTAAGTTTGGAAAATATATGGCAATTAAATTACACAGAATTTATACACACACATATTTAAAAACATGCATACGAAAGTATGGCCACACGTAAGAGAGCATATATATATATATATATATATATATATATACACACACACACACATACAGAAGCGAGCGCACATATATGTATCTCCCCAAAATCCCTGGGCTTGATTGAGGGGAGACTTAAACTTGCTGCTATGGTTTCAAATGATCTGAAATAACAACAAGAGGAGACTTAATTCCAAATATTTCTCATATGTTATAGCTCCCCTCTTTTGGAAATAGGGTACAATTATGAATATCTCCAGTGTTAAATAATCCTTATACACTGAAAGTTACTTTATGTATGAAAACCAAATATAACACATGAGAAATATTTGGAATCAAGTCGCCCTTGCTGTTATTTCAGATCATTTGAAACCATAGCAGCAAGTTTAAGTCTCCCCTCCATCAAGGCCAGAAATTTTGGGGAAATATCAGATATTTTGTAATTCATATGCAAAACTAGGGAAACAAATGACTATGATTGAAACATTTTATGGCTGTAAAAAAGTGCCAAAAATAGGGTCTGGATGATAGATGATCTTAATGTCCGACCTTAAGGGCAAATATCACAAAGCCCACTACGCAATTAAGGTTATTACTTTTCCAACGAGCCTTCATTTGTTAAATTCTGATCAATAGTCGCTGAGATTTGGAACTTATGAAATTGCCAGAAAGGTTATATATATATATATTAAACACACACACACTCGTAGCCAAATTGAATATTGAAATGCTCATATCTTTGGTTCTATGGGACGAAACTACATGAAAATTTACAAGCTTTTTGAAAATTATAATACTATTCTTTGGTTAAAATTTTATGACAATTGGTAAAAAAGAATCTGTATTTTCAAACAAATAAAAAAATGCTAAAATTTGACTGCATTTGTATATATAGTGTCCTGCAGGCCAGCTTCAGTTTTGCTACTTCGGTTGTTTTCCCTGTGGACTTGTCATCCCACTATATATATATATATATATATATATATATATATATATATATATATATATATAACAGAGACCATATATGTACACAAGAGAGCATGTGTAACAAGTTGCATCAAAATTTTGTTGCTGTAGTTTGTTGGGGGTTTTTTTTTTACGAAAAAAAAAAAGAAAAGAAAAAAATATCATTAATGAGTATCCTATTGTCTGATCTTTAAATTAATTAAACCAAATTGTTATAAACTAAACGTTTGTTTTGCCACTTTAATCTCCACAAATCTTTAGATGTGAATGAAATGACTTTCAATCTTAAATGAAGATTTGTAAAGAAATTGAATGC